>NC_067167.1:34981800-35226911 GCF_903995435.1 Acomys russatus | reverse complement strand
TGAAAAAGTGGCTTTCAAATCAACTGGAAAATATTATATTATTTACGTGGACATCAGTTATGAAAAATAATGCTACAGCTTTACCTCATTTTTATGGTAGAAGCGAGATTTTAGTGGTCTGATCTCACATTTCTGTATGAAGACATAACTTTCTTTTTTATTTTTTTTAAGTTGAAAATGTAATTGCCAATGTACATGAAACATACATGTTAATGAGTTTTACTGTGTGGTTTCTATACATGTATTTATTATACTTGGTCTGTATGCACTACCCCAGATATTCTCCCTAACCTCTTACCTTGCTATTACTTGTGGTGTTACTAGAGTCTTAAATTGTATAATCAAAGCTATTCACCTTTCTTCTTCTTCTTCTTCTTCTTCTTCTTCTTCTTCTTCTTCTTCTTCTTCTTCTTCTTCTTCTTCTTCTTCTTCTTCATGTTTTTGCTTCTGTGCTCCAGTTATTTATGTAACCTATATGTCAGTTCTATTTACAACTTAGCAAGATTTGTAGACATCCTTTTCCATCTCATGGAAGCTTTTCCTAAGTGGTCTGCAAACTTCTGGTGACTGACATCCCATGACACTTTCTGTGTCCCTGCCATTCTCAACTTCACTTCATGCACATCTGATTTTCTGAAACTTTGTTGCTCTGTGCCAGCTTGTTCATCATTCCTTGGCGTCTTAAAGTTGCTCATGTAAGAGATTGGATGCTTTATTTTCACAATTAGCCAATTGATTTGCCAGATGCTGATTACCTTTCTTGTACTTTAGAGCCATTTTAATATATCCAGAACTATTGTATATGCCTTGGCCCAACTTTAGACATTAGACAATTTCGTTTTTCTGCATGTCTAATTTTTGGCATTACTTATGAGAACCATATCTTTATCAACTTAGCATTGATAGAATAGCTGTGTGTATCAATCATTGTAGAGGAGTCAACAGGCAAATATGATGCCTCTGTGCAGCATAACATCCAGTGGGAAATTATACATTTAAGTAACAAGAGAATAGAGTTGTGACAGTTAAGGAACTTTAACTTTCATAAAGCAACCACAGTTATAAGGGAGCAATTAACTAGAGTACATTGGTAGTGATTCTGAAGGGCTGAGAAGTAACTGGGTGCTGTAGTAATTGTGAAGGTCTGAGACTTTCTGAGAGCTTGGCCTCTGACTTGAAAGCAGGAGGATGAAAATGACTCATGCCAATGACTTTTACCTCAGAGCCATCTTTGCCTTTATTTCACTGTTCTTTCTGTGTAGTGTGATTTCCAACTCCATCCTTTGATGTGTTATTGCTTTTCTGCTCATGCTTAAAATGATGTAAAACCCTTATGATGTCGCTTTTCTAACATGACTTGTTTTCCGCTCACTAAACCTTCATCTCATTAAATCTTATTTCATACCTTGCTCTTCCACGTCTCCAAAGAAAACAGTTTTGATTTCAGAGTGCTTGATTTTTTCCTAATTTCCATGCATCAGTCTATCTCTATGGAAAATATTAGAAGAACAACTTTAATAAGAGAAGGTTAGCCATATCCAAATGGACACAAAGAATAAACAATACCAAAGAGGTCAACAACAACAACAATAAAAAACAAAAACACCACAATTAAATAATAGAAATTAATAAACATTATTTACTAATGGCCTTCTAATAAAAAGGACAGACTAGATTGCATTAGAAATCAAGGTCTATCTTTCTCTTGCCTCTAAGAAACACATCTCACCATCAAGTACAGACACCATCTTAGACAAAAGGTTGGGGAGAAAACATTGCAAGGAAATAGAATGGAGAAATATACAGGTGTGGCTACTTTAATATGTGATAAAATAGGTTTCAACCAAAACCAATAAGAAGATCTAAGACAGGACATAAAATACTCATTAATGGAAATCAGTCAAGAGCATACTATAGTTCTAAAGATTAATGCTCCAAATGTAAGGGCATTCAACTTAAGCCACAGCAGTCAATTTTAAAAGTATTTTTCCTTGTCTAAAGTATCTGTTCCTGACTGTGTTCTATACATTTTATACCATACTTAAAGTTTTTATTCTTTGGGAATGCATTGTAAAAAAAAAATTTAGATTCATGCTTTTTGTCCCTTTTGCTTCTCCTTATTCCTCAATTAGGAAAAGTATTTTTTTTTCTGGCTGTATCTGTCTAGATTATTAAAACAAGGCTGGCTGGTTGCCTCTCTCTGCTTCTATGACTTCATTTTGAGCGTCCTCTCTCTGGAAGCTTCTATCTATTATTAAGATCCACATGCCACCTGGAAACTTACTGGAAATGTGAATTCTCCCCCTGCTCCACCCAAATCTCTTGACTCAAAATCTTAGAGGTAGGCCCCAGAATTCTGTATCTAAAGAGCTTTCCCTGGTAATTCTGAAGCATGCCAAGTTTGAGAGCCACTGTGTTAAATGTGTTCCCTTCCCCATATACATGCTTATGTCACATTTCTAAATATTAGCGTTTTGGAGCAATGAACTTAAAGCTTATTGCATTGGCCCCCACGCCTTGGTAGTGTTCAGTGAAACCATGCTGTGTGAACAGAACTGCCCTGGGATTGTTTCCCTTACACAAGTATTTTGCTTTGTTTCAGTGGACACAGAATCCTTCCTAGTTCCTCTTTCTTCTCATTTGTGGTGCCTTTCACATCTCATTGGCTGCAAATTGCACCTGTATTTTATGACTTGCTCATCTCAGTTGCTGATTGGCATCGGCACTAATAGTATGTGTTAGCAGTTGTAGCAAGCAAAATGGTTTCTTATTGATTTGCATTTTCTGGGACATCTGTGGTGTTAGCTATACACAAGGATGCTGTTATACACATTTAAGAGCCCAAGCTCTTATTGGGCTCTAGTCTTATTGATCTTTGTGGTTGGCAGGAGTGAACCACTGCTCTGAACCAACATGAGTGGGACTTTCCTGGTATAAACGAGCTGGAGTTTTTGTACTAGATATAAATACGCTTATATTTTAGAGGATAGGCTCTGTTGGCAGGGGCATGGGAAGAGGGAAGTTTATTTTACTCTCCTGTTTGAGAATGAGTTTCTAGTTGGAGATTATTTCAAATTAAAAAGAACAACTATAGGGTTTATTGTATAGGGATTTTGTAAATTTTTTTTTTTTTACTATTTTTTGGATTATCATACAAAAAAGAGCTTCACTGTGCACTTTCAATTTTTCATGTCATTATATTTGTACTTATTATCTCTCAGCCTCACTACCTCTCTCACCCCCTTTTCTCAAATTTTCCTATAGGTTAATGACTGTGTTCACTATCTTGATGCAAACTTCATTGTTTTTGCATATCTAGTTAAAGTTATGCAGTAAAAAGTGTATCAATTATACCCATGTCATTCTTGGGCTTCATTCATAAACTACTTGAGCTATAATCTCCAGAGTAATTCAGTGTGTGTTTAGATGTCTCATAGCCTTTGTACATGCACCAATGCTGTTTATTAATAGCATGGATTGTGGATAAGGATTCCAGGCTCCAAGAGAATTTGCATCTCCTTCCTACCATCTGAGGGACAGAAAAAGAAATGGCGTGATGTGGAGGTTTTCTAGGCCCATCATTTAGACATGTGTCTGAGACACAAGAAAAGGGAGACTGTGGGTGACATGGACTAACTCAATATCCATCCCGAGTAGGCTAACTGTGGAAGACTAAAATATATTCTTAGACATGAGACATTTTCAGATATAATTTAGTCCTCATCAATCAGATATGGGCCATTAGTTTTTTGGTTTAAAAAAAAAAAAAAGGACTTACAGGAGAGAAATTAAATGCTAGTGCACAGGTTGTGGGAAGAGGTTGTATGTCTGGAGCCAGTGTGTGAAACGTTGGCATTCTAGTACAATGAGGGCTTCCTGATCCCCAGCTTCCTGTCACAGTGAGGGCAGAATCTGGGTATGCCAGAGTTACTGTGGCTTTGGAGTCAGCAGTTATGCCGGTGCATGTGTGACTTATCTTTCTCCAGGGGCGGTCGTTTCTTTCTCAGTCACACTGTTTAGAATGGTTCTGAGGCCTTGGAGTTGGTCTGGACACGGCCTGGAGCCTCTTCAACTCTTAAAATTTATGAATGAAGATAATTCCCTACCTAAAACCCTTTTTCTTTAAACCAGTTAAACTGGCTTTTGTTAAGTGAAAATGAGCTCTGAGTAATAAAAGTAACTAGGACCAGAAGTGTTTGCTCTCAGTGGAATACAAAAATGATAAGACTGTTGTGTTTTAAGGCTATTATGACACTCAATGAGTGAGAACTTAAACTTTCACCTGTGGTCATCTGAAACAAGTTGCCTACTGAAGACAAGAGTTTAGAATAGAAAAACAACTAAGACAGACGATTCTGGAGCATGCCGGAAAGAAGAGGATGCAAAATTGGGTTGGACCTTATTCAAACTGGGCAAGTAAACAGTAAGAAAACTCAGTATTTTAACGTTTCAGTTGTAGGAACTGCTTGAGAACCAGTAATTTCCTCAACTGTCTGTAAAGAGTTTCCCACATTTTGTAGCTTCAAGAACTATTTATATGCAAATCAGAACGAAGGTATGATGTTGCAGAATGTTGAATTTATATTTTTGTCACTTATTTATTTATTTATTTATCTTGAACAATCATAAGGATTGCTTTACAGAGAGCTAAGCCTCCACCACAGACAATGTCATTAGGAGGATTTGGATAAAGATGTCATATAATTACTCCTGAACCTTGACAAGCCTCCCTCTTCAGCTGAAGCAGTTTTCATTTACCTGATGCGGTTGAAGACCTTCTAGCAGCCTGGCTTGCCGGAAACACACACTTGCAAACTTACCACTCTTATTGTTTCCGTACTGTGGTCCTAGTCCAGCCCTTGCATATCCCAGGACACAAATGCAATGTCAGGACTCAGAGCAAGAGTTCTACAATGAATGGAGCTAAATGCTTTTGCTAATGTATTTGTAATAAGGGAACGTGAAAGATTAAGTTTGAGAAGTGGGTTTTGAAGATGTTAGACTTTAAAAGGATGTTAGGTTAGTTAGGACTGAAGTAAGTTATACCAATGGGTAGAGCTACCAATGATTTGGAATTCCACATATAGTATTAACACCTGAGTATGTTTCTGATTAGTTTGCTAGCTGATTGACTCCCAGACACAATGATGGCTTGTGCTCGATGGAGTTGGATACTAGAAATTCTGTAGTATTTCAGAAAAAGAAGAATCACCAATTTTAAGGAATTAAAAATGATAGGCGGGGCTTCACAATAAACTCAGTTGTCTAATAGCTATGTCTCATGAGAGCACTCAAATCCTTTGGTGAGCACATTGGTTAAGGTGCTTATTTTGGTAGGCGTGGCTGCCTAGTACAGGCTGGAAGTGGGAATAGAATGTGATGTTCTCATTGCATGATCCTTTTGAGAAAATTTTAAAGCCTGTCTCCTTCGTAAGATTGCTCATTATAGCTGAAGACCATGTACATAGTAGAAAACGGGAAAAAGACAGCCAGGCTCTTACATATGGTCCAGTCACATTAACTTAGATCAAAAGTGCCTATTCTGTTTTCCAGTCCTGTGCCACCTGATACTTGAATACGGCTTTAGGCAAATCAAGAAAATACAAGCTCTCACAGACTATCAAAAAGCCACAGTTGAATATCTTAGGACTTGAATTAAACCATGTCTAGTGGGGGCAAACGTAGGTACCCAATGTCAATACTACTGGGAGAAATTCATAATTTTTTTCTAATTGTGGAAGACAGAATTCTGTAGCAAAAAGTATAGCCATGTCTGTCTGTCTGTCTATCTATCTATCTATCTATCTATCTATCTATCTATCTATCATCTATTTATGCAGATATTTATGTATGTATGTATGTATGCTTCTACCTATCATCTATCTACCTACCTACCTATCTATCTATCTACCTATCTATTTACCAATATATGTATTTTGTCTGGACAAGGCAAAACTTAGTCCTTTTAAGATGGTGTGATTGAAAGAGCAAACACATGGAGATAGGCTGTGCATTTGGTTTGCATTCCAGTTCAGGTGGTGACTGTGTCTTTTCCTCATTGGCTAGGGTTTAACTTCCTCCTAATCTTATTTGATTGGCTGGTCTTAAAAGAACTAGCACATAGGAGATCAAGGAAGAGACAGAAAAGTGGTCCCTGTCCAGGCCATCAAATTCCTGGCATTCAACAGGGGACCTTTGTTTAAACAAAGGTATTATCAGGTGGATTAAATCATTTGTATGAAAGTTTTATAAGGTGGGGAAGGTAAAAAGACCTTCCTTGTCATAAACATGGGCTTTATAGTTTTTGATAGAAAAGATCTACATTTAATTTAATTTTTTTACAAATACCTTCTCTTACCTTTTTTAAAATTTAAATTTAATTTTATTAATTTATTCAGATTACAACTAAATTGTTATCCCATCACTTGTATCCTCCCATTCCTCCCTCCCTCCTGCTTTCACCCTATTCCCCCTCCCCTAGGTCTATGACCAAGGAGGACCTCCTCCCCCACTGAATGGTCATAGGCTATCAAGTCTCATCTTGGTAGCCTGCTTATTCTTTCTTTGAGTGCCACCAGGCCTCCCCACCAAGGGGAGGTGGTCAAATATGGAGCACCAGCATTCAGGTCAAAGTCCCTTCTCTTATCTTTAAACATTAATTTCTCCCAATTCTCCTTCTGTCCTATTTTGGAGTAAGAAACTGCAATAGGAGTACCTGTTTTGCAATAGTTGACTTAATATACCCGAGATAGGCCCTTAGTACAAGGTTTTAATTATTTCATCTGTTTCAGTAGAGTGGTTTAAGATAAACCTACCTTCCTAGGGATAGGACCTGGGCCAAGAGACTGACCTGGCTTCACTTGAAACAGCTCTGCTCTCATGCCAGACACTCTATTCTCTTGCTTAGGATGGGTTTTCTCTTAACAAGCCCTCACTACTACTTTAACCCCTTGCCTCCCTAAAGATTCTAGAGTCATTTCGGAACCAGATCAAAGAACAGAGCTCCCAAAGCACTGGTGGCATTTTTGGCTTCAGGAAAGATGGAGCTGCCAAGAGTCCCAAGGACATCTCTGACTGTTAGTCAAGAAAGAAAATGGTTACTTTTTTGAGGGCGTATCTTTACTCTAAAGTGCCCAGTCAATATCTACCTCTTCTTATTATCATCCCCCTCCCTCTGAATTTGAGGTCTCAAGTGGGATGAATTTGGAATACACAATTTAGATAGTGAGTCAGTCCAAGACCCCAACTATCAATATAGGGAGAAAATGAAGGACAGAAATTTAATATACAGTAAGGATTCAATATTTATGAAAGTGGTTATGAAGGTAGCCCCAGAATCTAAAGTATTCAGGTTATTCAGATTAAATGTTTGCACTACCCTTGTGAACAAAAAAATTCTGAAAGGAACTTGCCCCGGCTGTGAATGAAAACTTCTAGAAGGAGTGTGTGTCTTCAGGGACTGATGGGAATTTCAGTATGTGGCAACATTGAAGTTGTGTGGGTTCACATCGATGCTAATGCCTGTGCTTTGCTAGTTGGGGTACCCGCCTCCACAATAGTGGGCCTCAACTTCTTCCTGCTTCCTTTTGAGATAACACATGAATCTTTGTAGTGACCTGGGGAGGGTCTCTGAGACCTCTCAGGTCCCTGAGATCTTGGGACAGCCACTAATTCTTGTCTGTTTGATGTCCACTCCTCATAGGTGTGGAGAAGTGCAGCCTCTCATCAGTCACCGGGGTTGGTGCTGGAGTGACCATCAAGATCCCTTCTGTTGACTTTTCATTGTTCTACGTCCTGGCCCATGGGTCATAAATTAGCATCTCTGCCTAGGTTCTGCATCCCTAACTCTCTTTACGACTGCTGCCAAATCGTGCTTTTTCTGAGCTACTGTGATATGAATAGTTCCTGCCTTCCTGCTTTCCTCAAGCCAGTACCGCTACCTTTTGTGACGTGCCCAGATTTACCTCTGTCTACTGCTCATAACAGACTGATAGGCTAACCTCTACATTGTTTTGCTGGGAAGACTCATGATCTCTGTTCCACTGAGTCAGTTTGCTCTTAGAGCCATTTCCTGTGAAAGGACTGGCTCTCTGGAGGCGAGGGACAGACTGTGGTGAGTGTGACATACAGTATTCTGCCCTCACTTATCTTGGTAACAGGTGGCTCAGTCAGCTGGGGGCTTCTTGAGGACACTCTCGCAGGCCTCCCTCTGACCATATGCCCTCTTGTCCAGATGGTGACATGATTCCCCAGAGTCTTGCATCAACTAAAGGAGATGGCAGGGCTATGCTAATTTTGCCCAAGGTCTAATACACGCATGGGATTTTTTTTTTTTTTTTTTTAACTTTCTAATTTTGGAGAAAGGAGCAAACCTTATGTGAAAATCATGTTCACAATGTGGCTTTGAATTTTCCTACAGGAAGTCTAAATTTTTGTGATTAAATTAGCATTCATAAATGCTGAGGTGAGAGAGAAAATTAATTTCTCTTTACTGTTGGAAAAAAAACCCACAAAGATGTCTTTGGATCATTGGGTGTATTAGGTTATTTGCTTCTTCTGTCTGATTTCCCTTAGCTATATTAAAAAAAAAAAAAAAAAAAAAAAGGCCAAACATATTTATTCTGCTAAGACTTATTGGGCAGAGGTTCACTTTGGTGAGAAGTGGAGGCAAGTTACTTTTTCCAAAGGCAGACCAACTACTTTCCACTGTATTCTGGAACTAACCAACTTTCAAGTTAATTATGGCTTGCAAGGACAGTGCATATTTGCCCAAAGTTATCTCAGCTTGTACAGTGTGCTCTGTGTGGATTAAATCCTCCATGCTGCTTAAGTGTTCATTGCCATGAATTGTTAGTTAAGAAAACCAGAAAAATATTTTTCAAGACAATGGCATAAATGTGGTTAAGTCATTAAGCCTTTTATTTCCTTCTTTTCTTCTTCCTTTCTTCTTTTTTCTTCTTCTGAGACAAGGTTTAACTATGTAAACCTGGCTGGCCTGGAATTAACTAAGTAAACCAGGCAGTCTTCAATTCACAGAACTCCATATTATAAATGCTTAGATTAAAGGTGTATAGCACCATGCCTGCCGACATGTCTGAGTCTTTTTTTTTTTTTTTATTAATTTATTCTTGTTACATCTCAATGTTTATCCCATCCCTTGTATCCTCCCATTCCCATGTCTGAGTCTTTAAAATAGTATGTATGAATATTTTAAAGACATTTATGAAGTGTACAAAGGGAGGTTTTATTTTTAGTCAATTAAAAATTTTCATTATATAAAATTTTAACTAAAAATTTTAATATAAACTTGGTAAAATCTATAAGAATGTAAATTATAAAATCTGAGAGTATATGTATCGTTACCCTATAATAAAATTGTTAGGACTTAAAAGTAAATAGAAGGACATGCAATGGATCTGATATAGAGAGATTTATTTGGGGAGAAGTGAAGTGGAGAGGCCTTAGGGCCTGAGTGAGCCATGAGAGTAGGGAGGCAGAGACAGCGATACAGAGGGAGAGAGAAAAGGAAAAGGAGGCACCTTTTGGTAAAGTGCAAGAGAAAAGTGCAAGAGTAAGAAAGATATGGGTGGCAGGTTTGTCCTTTTATTGTCTGGTGCACACCTGGCAGCAGGCAGGCAATGATGTCAGAGGTTGTTAAGCAACCGAGAGTCAGATCAGATCAGCTGGCAGACCAGTAGACTTGCTTGTGAGCTAACAAAATGTTTCTGAAGTATTCTTCTCAGTAATATAATTTCAATAGGCATGGCATAACAATGTGACATAATTCTGAGGTAGTACCTTTTGTTTGCCGTGTGCCTTGGCTATGTTTCGTATGTTCTGATGATGATATATATTATTTTATGTTAGAGATGAAGTACAGTGAAAAGATGGGAAGGCGAAGGACAGGGAGTGGCGAATAACGACAGAAACAATATTGCCTACATAATGTTCAGCATTCATTTTAAAGGACAATGCTTACTTGTTTGAGACACAGTTTCACTATATAACCCAGGCTGACTTGTAACTCAAAATCCTGATGTCTTCAGCTCCCACGTTCTGAGGTTACAGGAGTATTCCACCACATTTAGTTGGAGTTGTGTGTGTGTGTGTGTGTGTGTGTGTGCGTGTGTGTGTGTGTTTCTAGGAATGGAACCCATAGCCTTGTACTTTTAGGAAAATGCTGTGTACACAGACCAAGGATAATATTTTTAAAGGGGAAAATCATGATGCTTCTATAAGTACAAAGCTAACGTATGTCAAAGGTTTCATTTAGTTCATCAGTTAACAGGGGTACCAGAATGAACGGGATTCTACTAGTTGGGAGAGAACTGAACTTTCAGAGAGCTCCTCATTGGACAAAATCTATTTTCGTTTGTATGCTCACGTATCATTTGTACTACTGTGAGCAGTAAGCTCATTACTGCATGTCTTGTATATAGTATAGAAAAGGACAAAGAAAGGTAGAGCTTACTCTAATATAGGGTTGGCGTCAACTCTCTTGTCTCTCCTCCATCTTTCTTCTTTTCGTCTTTTGCTATTTTAAACTCATTCATAATTTTCCTGACACTTACATACATAATCCGTAAATCCTATTGTTATATATTACATATATGTACATATAATATATAAGAATATATTAATATGTACACGTGTGTGTTTATTATTATTATAAAATATCATATTGTATATATAATATATCATATATATGTGATATATATGCAGGATATTTGACCCCATTGTGAAATTAAGAACTGAAAAACCCCTGTTTGTTTGGTGTGGTTGAGCCCAGCACACACCTTTAATCCAAGAACTTTCTGTTTATTGTAAACAAGAGATTATGCTGTGGTCCAGTCAGCCCACACACATACTTTTAATCCAAGAACTGTCTGTACACAGGATTTAATAACGTTAACCCTAGATGAAGAAACGGAGCAAGAAACCAGCTGAGGGATTAAAGAGTAGGAGGGACTTTGGGTTGAAGGGCATTTAAGACAGCATGCATAAGAAGAAAAGACTGTGAGCTTTGAGCTAGCAAGCTCTTTGGCTTTTCCTCTTGGGCTGTCAGCTGAGCTAGTGAGCTTTTTGAGCATTTTCCTCTGAGACCTGAGCTGAGTAGGAAGGTCAGCTGGGTGCTTTCTCTGCCTCTTTGAGCTAGCAGATTTTCATCCCAGCATCTGGCTTCTGAGTCTTCTTTGATAAAATCAAACAGTTGGGATTTTCATTTTTTAAAACAACAATACATGGCAAAACATCCCCCCTTCCCTTAATGCGCTGTTAGTGGTTCAGGAGAGTACCATGGCTGAAAGACTCTTTCTCCTTCCTCATTCAAGAGTCAGCTTTGTTTGCCAACCTAGGACCAGCTTCTTTTATTTTCTTCCAATTTCACCTTTACCTTCCAGTTTATTGTCTCTCTAAAAACATATCCTCTTCCCAGGATCTGAGCCTCTTGTCCTGACTTTTGCTGTCAGAAAAGATAAAGACAGCAAATGCAGGCTTGTTCATGTCATATAGTTCACCATCCCACGATGCCTGAAAATCCACTTCAGAACTAAATCTGAAATCGTCCATCTCCCAGGCAACCTTTAGTCCTAACCGCTGAGAATCTGATAGCACTATAACCCCAAACTCTTCTTCTTAGCCCTAACTTCACCCCTCTTTAGATGTCTTCCCCAAAGCATCAGTATCCGGAGGTCTCTGCCTCCAGCTTCTTTCTTTACTCCTGCACTTGCTCTCTGCTGGTGCCTGCCCGAAGGCATGAGCATTCTTAGGCCTTTGCCTCCAGGTCCTCTCTTTGTCTTTTCAACTCCTTTATGAAACAAGGATCCTAGGCTCTCATAAGGGCATGTTTTTGAGTTTATAAGAATGTCCACCTGAATGTTTTGACTGCTAGGTATTTAAGTAACACTTAAAAAAAAAAAAGTAATCATACTGGGAATGGAGGAGTAAGGAGGTCAAGAGGCCAAAAGCAATTTGACTGTTGAAAATTGTGACACCCCTTTATTATGTCCAATGCAGAGTTGTCAGCCTTTAAACTATATACACACAAGCAACAAAGCAGACTCAGCATACTACATGTATATACACATACATACATATATATGTAACAATAAAACAATGAAAAATAGGCTATCAACTTGAGAGGCAGGGCGTGGGAGGGATTTGAGGTATGGTAGCTATAAGGGACTATAGGGAGAAAAGCAAATGGGGAAAATGGGGTAACTCTATTTGAATTAAAAACATACATATATGTATATATTATATATGAAGACAACCAGTCTTGAGTACATAACAAATAGGGAAATAAACATTTAAGAAAGTTCAGCCATGAAGAGCACCCTAGTCATTTTGTCTTGGGAGTTGGGACCAAGAGAGTGCACAGTCACTGTATCTAGATCCAGCAATACTTGCTTTCAGTGCACAAGACAATCTACTACTAAAAGACTCCGTGTCTGATACTGAATTTTAATTCTAACAAGTGGGGAACATTCTTCTGGCCTTGAGTATGGCCTTCTCTGGACTCTCAAAGATACAGATTGCTAGCTTTGAAGAAAACTACACATTTCCCTTAAATTTCACAATAATTTGTATTGCAATTTCACAATATCAGCATTGTTTTCAGCCAGTTTTTAGAGACGCAACTGAAATTCAAAGAGAAATAGTGACTTGTTCGAGGGTGCATTAGTGAGCTCCTCCCTCAGACGGCAAGTGCTCTTTGAGCTGAAGTCTCTTCTAATTTTACATTGCATTTCTTAAACCTCTACAATGCTATGCTTGCCTCATTGATGCACTGTGTGGGTCCCATAAGTTTATAAAAGTCAAAAGTGAATTGCTTAACGTTACATCCAAGCCACAACATAAACATCTTTGCAAGCCCGAGGGACTGTGCTGGAGAAGGTTGAAGTCTGACATCTCCGGATAGCCATTTGTGCTGGGTCTATGATGGTAGACTCCCTTTTCTCAGCAGGGTTCTCACTCCACCCGATCTGATAACCCTGTATCTTATAAAGAGCATCACATAGCCCTCAGGGAAGATCACAGACCCTACTCTTTCCTGGTGAGAAAACTGATTTAGTAAACCCCACCCTGTGCTTAGGAGATCCTAGTTTCCAGCAAATGACCTTTACTCATACCTAGAAGTTCTTCCCCTCACTCATAGAATAATTATAGAATGTTCCAGTATATAAGATGACCTTTTAACCCTGAAAAAACCCGTGCCAAAGTCAGGGGTTGTTTTATACTCTGGATACTTACCCTCTGCAGCTTGCTTCCCCTTGCTTCATATGTCCAGCGCATATGGGGGGGGAGGGGCTGTGAGAGGGCCAATTCCCTCACCCTGAGCATTCTAAGCTTTCCCTAAATGAGACATGGACCTTGGGAAGGTTCTCACCCAGAAGCAAGCGGTGCCTGGACCCACCTGCAAGATGTGGAGTCTGGGCTACCTGCTGTAAGCTGAAGGACACAAGCCAACTGAAAGGATTGCTTAAGACTTGCTGTCTACATGAGACCTGATAGGCTGTGGTCAGATGGTGGGGTAGGAGGGCACCCCAGTCGGAGGCCTAGGGGAGGGGAATAGGGCAGAAGAGGAAGTGAGGGTGGGAATGGGAGGATACAAGTGAGGGGGTAGCAATTGGGATGTAAGATGAATAGATTATATAATAAATGTTTAAAAATTGGAAAAAATGCCCTCTAATACTGCTGAAAAAAAAGTTGAATACACTAATGTCACCATGGTATAACCAAAACCGCAAGGACTGTGTCATTAACATTCATGTAACTAATCATCTAAATCTCCTTTATTTCTAAATGTTTATACTATGAAAATGCCAAATTCATGTTGTTCCCTGAGCCTTGAGGGAGGAGGTTTCATGTAGGTATTCCATTTTGACTGAGCACCATAGTCACTGCCTACATTATCTCCCTGCAAGGCTCACAGTACAATGAAGAAGAGATCTCTCAGAAAGAATAGGAGCAGTGTTTCTCAACCTGTGGGTCTCTACTGTTTTTGTTTGTTTTGTTTTGTTTTTTGGTGGAGACAGAAGTCAAAAGATCCTTTCATAGGGTTGCATATCAGCTATCTTGCATATCAGATGTTTACATTATGATTTGTAACAGTAGCATACTTACAGTTATGAAGTAGCAACAAAAATAATTTTATGGTTGGGGGATCACCACAACATGAGGATCTCAGTGTTAAAAGGTCTCAGCATTAGAAACACTGAGAGCCACTGCTGTAAGAGCCAGAGACTGGGGAGGATTCCTGTGAAGCAGCGACCTCCAGAGATGATAAAGGCGTTACACACATGAGGTCATAGCAATTGATGCTGCCTATAGGTGACCTGTGCCAGATCAAACCAACAGATATTTTAACATGGATGGAGAAGGAGCTCATGAGGCCCCACCCCTAAGTGAGGAACTATCCGCCATTCTTGACTTGTGGGGAAGGGTGGGAAGTTAGTTTTGCTCAGCGTTGAGATCCCTAGTGGGTTGCCCAGGTTTCGGTGGATGGCACTCATGTGTGTATGTGCAGCGTGAATTGGATTCATTATGCTATAAATAACAAAATAAGATGGTATGCTATAAATAACAAAATAAAATGACATGAAGTTGGGAGAAGGATATGATGGTGGGGTCTGGGAGGAGTTTAGAGGGGAGATGAGGGGAGAGATGAATAGATAAGGAATAATACGTTAAAAATTTCAAATGCGAAGAATAACAACAGAAAGAACAAAAAGAGTAACGGATCTTTTAATTACCTGTCCTTGATATGTATAGACAGACATTTGTATTTTTAGATCAAGGGTGAACACACATCCCCAGAGTTTTGTTGGTAGAAGGTGTGGAAAGCAGAAAAGTATCAATGCACTTATTAATCTGGCTACTGTTTTTTTGGAGTGGGCACACGGGCTTCCGATTTCAGCTTCAGATCCTTACAGAACAACTCACTCTGAACACTGAAACACAACACGCCCTGAAATGTAAAGTAAAACCATTACTTCTCTTTGACCCCATTCCAGGATAATTTGACTAGAAATTAATAACTGTCAAGCAGAGATATTTCCCTGGCATGGAGGCAAACAGACGTCCTGTGCCTCTGCCTTCAGGGTTAAGTCACTTTGCGCACCACATTTACATCTGGAGATTAAGTTACTGGCTGGAGTGAGGAAAAGAATTTTCATTGCAAAACAATTATTGCTTTCTGAGGTCATGAATTTGGTTTTCTAGATGTTTTAAAGTGCTGTCTTCCTCAATTGCTTAGTAACAAGCAAAGCTAATGATATAGTCTCAGTGAGTTCATAATAAAGTATTCTGGGCTCACACTCAAACTGGTCCTTTACAAAGCAGTTGAAATGAAATTATCCCATGTCTATAATATAGAGCAATACACTCGTACACACCCCACCCCCCAAAACAAAAGAGAACACCTTTAATTCCAGCACTCAAGAGACAGAGTCAGGTAGATCTCTTTGAGTTCAAGGCCAGCGTGGTCTTGTATATCCAGGGATATACAAAGAAACCCTGTGTTGAGGGGTGGGGGGAGAAAAAGAAGAACAAACAAACAATACAAAACAAAATTACAGTTTGCTCTTTTCTTCTACCATGTGGGTCCCTGAGTTCCAGTGCAAGCTGCCAGGTTTTGCAGCAATTGCCTTTACTCACTGAGCCATCTCATAGGTCCCTGAAATTCTCTTTTCTGAAGAAAAAAAATGTATCTTAAATTTCGAGATTGAAATTTATATTTAACCATGATTTCTTCTTAAGTCCTCGTCATCCTATTGATGACCAAGCTTTGTGCGCACACGCAGACACGCAGACACGCAGACACGCAGACATGCAGACACGCAGACGCAGACACACAGACGACACAGACACACAGACACACAGACACACAGACACAGACACAGACACACAGACACAGACACAGACACACAGACACACAGACACAGACACAGACACAGACACAGACACGCAGACACACAGACACACAGACACAGACAGTAATTGCAGCCTTCCATTCGATAAGAACTGTGTTTTTCCACTTTTTTAATCCCATTCACACTACGACGCCGTCCTGGCCCTGTGTTAGCAGGGTCCCAGATACAGATGCTGCTGCTTGCGGGTAATAGGATAAAGGTAATTTCTGGCTTCTAATGCACTGTGCACTTTTTTTGTTTGTTTGTTTTTTGAGACAGAGTTTCTCCGGGTAGCCTTGGCTGTCCTAGACTCGCTTTGGTGGCCCACGCCTTTACTCCCAGCACTCGGGAGGCAGAGGCAGGCAGATCGTTGAGTCCGAGCACTGTGCCCTTTGTAACCGAACACTACAACAGCAACTACTTGCTCATCTTCAACTGCCCTTATCCAGTCATCCCGGAAGTGTAGTGTGCTGCTACCCAACACTAGGTTCTCAGGACCCACAATGTTGTCAGCAACTCTGGGCTCAGGAAACGGCACTGCTTTGCATTGTGTCCCAGTGGGGGGGACAGTGACAATCTGCAAGTTAAGCTTCCGCCTTTGACTATGCAAGGGGATCCTGACTCAGCATATCCCTTCTGAATATCCCGCTCTGATACATCTGAGAAAATAGACCCATGCCCGGACTATAGATTCAGTGGGGAAATGGGCGTTTCAGGCATTGGTGAGCTTCTGCGGGGAGTGCCCATCGAGAATGGCTACTGAGGAGGCAGCCGGCCCTACGACTCTGACTCCTCCAAAGCTCCTGATCCACCACACACAGCCTTGATCTATTAGGGACTTCTAGCACACTAGTGAAACCTTGAAATGGATCCAAGGCTAGGACGGGTGACTGCTTCCCCCTTCTTTACGAAGTCTGCTGAGGTGATGCTGCCTCACCCCATCCCTGCCCCCCAACCCCCCCCCCCCACATATTCTTGTCACCACACCAACCTGACTGATTGCTATTGGTGCTTGAAGCTAGCAGGAGACAGTCTGATTGGCCCTTCAATCCTATAAAGGCTTATACACTACACGATAAAGTTAGATCTGCACCTCGAGTCTGGTCTCAGAGTCTGATTCCCTGGATTCTGCGTGGACTCCCTCACCACTCCCGCCTCCTCCCTTACCCCCCCCCCCCCCCCCGTTCCTGATCCCCATAAGCTTTCATCTCAGTTCTTAGTTCTGACTGACCTTAGGCAAGTTGGTCAACAATGACTCTTCTTTTGTAAAGTGCAGTTAGTACAACGTCCTTCTCGGATTGCTGTGGACTCACGCTGGAGGGCCAGTGGCCTCAGTAGTGTGCATCCCAGTGATGTGAGTGGGCTCCATGCTTCCCTGTAGTTCAGAGAGTGGGGGCAACTTGGAAGACTGCTTGGGTGAATATTCCAAGACATCTACGAGGGAAGTCTGGATCACGCATGTTGCTGATTGATAAAGCATTCCTCCTCTGTACTGTTTTACCACTCACCAGGGATTTAACCACATTACTTTTGCTTTATTGTTATGAAATCTTTTTGTGTACGTTATGTGAATGCCATTTAGTACAGGCGAGCACATTGATGCCCATAGAGGTTGCATGGTTCTCTCCATGCCCTGCAGAGACAAGGGCATGTCCCGAAACCAAGATCTGTTTTCAGCCCTGTTTTTTTATTGGGGACTTCTAAAAATAGGGAGTTGGTGGCTTTCTGAGGTCCAGGGCACTCATACCCTCTTGAATCTTCAGTCCCATTCTTTTTATGTGTCTGAAATAGAAATGTGTGCCATTTAGTGTATAACAGAAACTATATTCTGTTGATATTTTTTATATACATAGCAATTTATGCTGAATAATTTGTTATGTCATCGAAACAAATCTTTTTTCTACGTTTTCAATTGCCATTCACATTTCCTGTTAAGATTTTTGTACCAGTCTCATCATCTAATGAATTAAATTTGTGTTTATTTTACTTCAGTACGGGTGAAAGAATTTCCTATTATAAGTAATTTAACTGAAAAAGTTTACAGAAACTGAATTCTGGTGTAATTCACTTTAATGATACTGGTCATGGAAAGCAAACCCAACTTGCTGTGTTTTACTTCAAATGACTTTAAAGTATTATAAATATTTTGAAGAATAATAGTATACTAAAAGTACTGTCTAGATGAGAAATTGTAGCTTTTGAATATTGTTATATGTACCATAAATACTTTTAGAAAATATGTTGGTGTGATATATGTGTATATATATATATATATATGCTTGTAAACTTTGTATATGTGTATATTTGTATGTATACAGACACATGTAAGTATATATGTATTTGCATACATATATACAAGATATATATATATATATATATATATATTTTTTTTTTTTTTTTTTAAATAAAGGTGCAGGAAGGCCTTGATACGAGGTAGCTCTCTTTCTAGCTTTTGGTTTCATAAATTACTATCTATGCACACCTTGGTTAGAGACTTTTCCCAGCATCTTTACTAATTAAATGGAAGACAGCATTTCCCAATGGATTCGAACAAAGCCAAAGATCATTGACTCTATTTGGAAGAAGCCCAATGGTTGTCTGACAAGACACACAATTTCCTTGCATCTGTCAGTCTTTTATTCGGTCATCAACGTGTACGATGTCAGCTAGATGGTCTCAGTAGGAGGAAGTAAGCCTCTCTAATCTCTATGATTAATGGGTGATCTTTATGCTAGGAAAACAGAGTCTATACATTTAAAGTAGTAAGGTCTCTGCAGATTCAGCCGAGCTGTGAGTGAGACAGAAATGCTCTCACTGCACAACATAATGAAGCAGAAACATGACAGGAATAAAAATTAAAAAAAAAAAAAGCCTAAATGTCACATTGCAGAACAACAAGAAGGCAACTTTTTTACTATGAAGAAGGCAGCTTTTTTACTATGTTTGATGGAAAACGTTGAAGCAAAATATTGGGCTTTTTTTTGGTAGAAACTCGGAATCAGACACACTCCCTGCATATTATTAAAATACACTTTAAAATCAGTTTTAAATTTTAATTCTTTTCTCTACAACAAGGAATTTGTACATGATTATGAGCCATTAGATGCTCAGCTCATGTAGCCATGGCAAAAATATGTAGCTATTTCATTCACAGGTCATTTAGGTAGATTTATGATGTTATTACAAAGCCACTCAAATAAACAAACTAATGTGAATTATAGATGCTATAGGGACAGAGAAAACTGGAAGCCACTTTGTAGAAGATCATGATTTTATATCAATAAGATCTGAAATGCAAGCAACAAAATTCTTTATCACTGTGGCTTTGGGATCAGGGATAAATCTGGTTAAATGGGCTTGATTAAAATAAAGCTTATGGCTCTATGTGATCACTGCAGCTCAGCTACAGGAAATAGAAGGTTGGAATCATTATAACTGACAGTGTTCTAGCACAGAATATAAAACGCAATGGCTTTTCTCATAGCATAGATTTATTAAACTTTTTACATTGTTATGATTGGGGTGGGGACGTCACTATCAGGGTTGAATAACTCCATCCCTTGTGTGGGTTTCTGACAACTGCCATGAAGAAATACTATTAACTGGATGGGTCAGTAGAAATGTGCTCCCCACGAGGTCTGCTGGTAATGACAGCACGGCATCTGCACGCTTGATTTCTTCTGGAAGCTCCCGGAGGAAGTCGCACCCCAGCCTCTCTTCTACTTTCTGGTAGCTTCTGCCAATCCTTGGTGTTCCTTGGCTAATAGCTGCATAACTCTCATCTTGCGTCTGACCTCACAGGGCCCCTCACCTGTTTAAGCAAGCTTTACATTGCTGTGAAAAAAATGTCTGACAAAAAACAATAGAAAACAGGGAGAATTCACTTTGGTTCACTGTTTCTCAGGTTCCAGACCATGGTAAACTAGCTCCTTTGCTTTTGGGTCTGTGGCAAAGCAGAATCTGATGGTACTCTTCGCTGCTGCCCACATGGCGGCCAGAAAACAGGAAGCCAGAGCTAGAAGCCAGCCCCAGGAGCTTACATACAAGCAAGTCCCATTGTGATTCCTAAAAATAGGTCCTATCACATCAACTATGAGTTCATTGATGAAATAATTCAATATATGCACCTTTTGTGGGACTCTTCACATTCAACCCAAAGTACCCCACTTCTGCCCCTCAAAGGTTCATATCCATCCCATAATGGTAATGTATTTAGTTCATCTCTGAGAGTTCTCACAGCCTTAACAGTTCCAAGATTATTCAGAAGTCCAAGTTCAAAATCTCCTACGAAACTCAAGGCAATCCCTCAGCCATGCAAAATTCAAAAGGCAAAATGGAGACTTTGAGTATGCCATGATATAGGATAAACATTTCCATTCTAAATAGAACAACGGTGGTGTTAAGACAGAAGACTAGTAATAGGTTATCTCCATTGACAAAATGAGCCAATTCAAACCAGATTGGAGTACATAAATGCAGGCTTATTGGGGGCAGCTCTTGAGCGGGTTCACCAGTCCCAAGGAACATGGGCAGAGAAGTTATCATGCAGAGGGAGACAAATGTAGGAATAGAGAGATAAATCATATTTGCAGAGAGACAGAAATGCAGGAGGGGGCAGGAAATGTCTGGATTATATAGTGAAGAGCCTCTGGGGGAGAGGAAGCCTAGGTCCTGGGCTGGAAAGTTCAATGTAGAAGTTGGGGTATGCTAACCATGCTCTGTAACAGATAGGGACTGAAAGATGCTGGGAGAACCTGGAGGCCAAGTCAGCTTCGGTATGTTAAAAAGGCACATCAGCTGCTTGTCCTGGGTCTGAATCTGAAGAGCTAGAATAAAAACCCAACAGGACAAACCCAATCTCCTGTGGTTCTATGTCCAGTAACTGGGCATGTGGTTATGTGTTATGAGCTCCGAAGGAGCTTGGGAAGTCCTTCCCTTGTGGCTATACCAGATGCAGTCCACATGGCTGCAGTCCTGGGCTGGCTTTGCTTGCTGTCCGTAGCTTTTCTTGACAACTGCTCTTCACTCTAGGTATTATTAGCATCCTAGATCTGTACCTTCATCTTCACTCACTCTCTAGCTTCCTGCATTCCCCAGCCAGGACTTCCTCCAGGGACTCTGACTTCATTGTGCCTTTTCTGATCTCCCTGATGTGGACAACACTAAGGTCTGCCGCCTGCCGAGTAATTGGATTACGACTACGTTGGCCTCTGCATTTGTACCTCATGGTACAGGAAGTGTATAACTGGGCATCCCTAGGCAAGCAGGGTACCCTAGAGCTCTCTTCCCTAAGGAAAGTCTTTCAAATAAGTTAAAACGTGCTGTGGGTGAGGTCCAGCCAATTCCTGAGATGCTCTCCAGGAACTTTTCCTATTGAGTTTGTGTGAAGTATTGGCATCAGGACAGCACCAAATATCTCCAGTAACTCCATTTTTGACTCTAAGCATAAGTTTATTCTTGCAAAAATGCAAGTTTGTCAGATCTTCTTTTTTATTCCTGCTTCTCACAATCAATCTTATTAAAAACCAGTTACTCATCCTGTGCCACAGATAGGATGCTGCTCTGCCTTGACATTTCTTCCACTTTATTAGTTTGCTAGGTTGAGACTCAGCCTCCCACAGTCTCAGTGCATGGACAAAGTTCCTGCAAAGGCAAGTTATTTGCTAAGAATGTAACACAAATGAACTCTAGTCTGGTTCTCAGGAGAGTCCCCGTTCCTGTCTGAACTTCCTGGAGCCTAGACTTTAGTGGCCACATTCCTCTCAGTGTGATGCTCTACTGAGCTTGCACTGAAATGTCTACCAAGCTGTTTACTGGTCTCTAGGCTCTCGCTAGCCAGCTTCTCTAAGCTTTTCCAAATTCCTTTCTTAGGCCGCTTCCAAGGCTTCTGAGCCACTCGGCTAAATAGAATAACAGCAAGGATTCCCTACTCCTAGTGGCAAGATCTGTAGTAGTCAGGGTCTTGTATGTATGTACATATATTATGGAAAGACTTATATTATCTGAGACTGCAGCCTCACACAGTGGATAGCTGGCTGAAGAGACAGACAATCTGCAGACCTTCAACTGCTCAGGATCATAAGATGGAAGCCTCAGGACCAGAGGGACCAAGGAATCAGTCCTAGTAGGAGGATGCAGGCTTAGAAGTGCTCTGGAGAGTTGCTGGGGTTGGTGCACCTTGTAAGCTGCAGAACCTGGAGCCCAACACTGTTTCTGTTTTTTTTTACTTGGTTCTATTTGTGCCAAATTGCTAAAGCTATTGCTCCTCAGCAAGGAAAAGCTAAGAAAGATTAATGTTGCAAAAGACCATTTTTCTAATACTTAGTTCTGACTACACAAAGACTTTCTCTGCTACCCATGAGAAACAAAGGTCGGATGCAACTAGGACACACAGCAATAGTCCTATCATGTGGATGCCAAGGCAGAGCACATGGCAGAAATTCTTAGTGACCACTGCAGGAAGAAACACACTCAGTTTCAGAGCAGTTGAGTTTGCACGGGCTTCTTCCATTGCTCTTTTCCAGGGGGACTAGCAGACCATTGGATAGTGTTTCTCACGTTTTGGGTTGGCTTTTCCCACCTCAGTTGCTGTCCCACATGCCAACCATTTCTAGTAAACCCCCCCCCCCCGAGATGTAGAAGTGCTCTTTTATAGTCTTTTTAGTGTCGCTTTGTCCAACAGGTTGACAATCAAGATTCCCACCTGCCAAAAATCTCCCTCTTTATTTTTTGAATTAACACTTGCTATACCTAAAATACAGAGTAAGTTCATCTTGAGATATTGAGCATAACTATGTATGTAAAAAACTCTTTCCATGTTTTCACGTACTGGGGCCTAAGACTGGGACATATTGGCTTAATGGAACCAGAATTCAACCCACTGCTCTGCTGTGTGTCCTAGTTGCATGAATTATTTTAGGGCTAACCTTTGTTTCTCATGAGTAGCAAAGAAAGTCTTTGTATCATCAGAGGAACTAAATATTAGAAAAGTGATCTGCTTTTGAGAGTTAAGATGCAATGACATCAGTAAAGGTGTAGATTGATTTAAATTTTATTTTATTTTATTTTTATTTTTTTAGTATATTTGGCTAAAGACTGTACAAATGTTATGAAACCCTCAAGCTAATTTGCTTTTCAATCGATTAGGTCCCCTATTTTACTAGTAGCCAAAACTCCACTTGTATCTTAAACATAGCTCCTGTAAGCCATGGGCACATTCATATTACATATATTTTTCAGTGTTTGTTTGTTTTGTGTCTACCACTGTTCCACCATAAGTCTATAAATAGAATTAACAACACCATTGTTTTCTTGAAGGTCAAATGTAGCGATTCACACTTTTTCCTTTCAATCTGACCACTAAACAAGACAGAATATTTTACATAGCTACAAGGAGAATCTTTTCTTAGGGAAGGATTCCCATTGGCTCAGCCTGGGTGACATGCTTTTTACCCTAGAAAGGATCATCTTTCTAACAGGTTCCCTGGCCAGTTTGAAGTCCACACAATAGGACTAGATGAGACTATTGCTAGGAGGAGGCACAAGCAAGCAAACAAACAAAATAGAAGCAGAGTCAAAGCCAACAAAGTTGACTCTGCCTAGCCCAGCAGCTGCAGATGGTCCCATGGTGCTCAGCACTGTCAGAGGTCATCTCGGAGCTGCTGTTTCCATGCATTTAAAACTGATGGATTCCAGCCTCAGGAATCCTGCTTCCATCTCACTATTGAGTGTTTATGCATCCACTGTAGACCTGTTGAGATATTGTACCTGATGATGAAAATTAAATAGTTTTCTTCAATGCTGCCAAATACAAATAGCCAAAACACCATGAATGTAAAGTCTATACAATTCCTGATTGCTTTGTGGTTCTTTTTGCTTTAGGTAGTTTATTCTATATATGTGTAATAATATACATGTATATGTAAAATATTTTAAAATATTTATTTAAAAATTAAGATAAAATATAAATAGTACACAAGCCCTACCTACAAGTATTTCACAAGTTGCAGGAACTAGCAGTTTCAAGCAGCTAATTAAAGTGGAATGTGATAGCTACTCTCACTGAAGTCTGAGAAAAATGTTGCTAAGTGAGATAAGTAATCAAACCGGGAATAGGTTAGGGGACCATACATTCAAGAGGCACAGAGTGGCTCTTGTAGGTGCAGGTAACAAGGACATGCATGTTGGAAGGGGAACCATAATTTTGCAGATTGCTTTGGGCTAGTTTGATCACTTTATGAGATGTGATGGAGAGTGTTCCATGAGACAGGAAACTGCCTTGCGTATCACAGATTATATTTTCCAGCACACCTCTTCCGAGCTTCCAGTTTCCAGATACCTCCTTTCTCAGTTTTTGAATGTTGTTACCAAGTGTTTCTCCTTAAAGATTTTTGCTTGATCATGTCACCCACCTGTTGAAGACCTGACATAGAGTTCCAATACCCAAATATATGCTCTAAGCTTAGTGCTGTGATCTTTTGTGAGGTCCTGCAAGGAAAGTTCCGGAAGGCAGACAAGGGCAATTCTAACTTATCTTGTTGACAGTGTTCTCAGTGTGACATTCTGTGTGCTGTACACATCCCATTTTTCTACTTTCTACTCTGTCCAGGGTGTTCACTAGTTTTCTTCCTTCCAACTTGTTGACCTGCATTATTTTCAGACATTGGAGTCACACCCACACTTCAAGCTCCCACTGAAAGGTCAACCCTATCTCTCTTAGAGTTTATTTATGGTTTCTTCTGGTGACATTTTGCTTAAACTTGTTTGATGATGTTTAATATAGAGTCATATACTATAGTTAATTTTTGCATGCAGCAGCCTAAGTTTTTATATGAGTCTCACTGTAAATTTTTTTTTGTTGTTGTTGTCATCATTGTTGCTGTGGTTGTGGCACTGGTGATCGAATGCAGAGCCTTCTAAATGCTGGACAAATACTCTATTACTAAGCTGCACACCAGACTCCCAGCTTCACTCTAATTTGTTGTGTTGTTTCTGCTTTTAGTCTGACTTTTGGATGTTCCTTAGACATGACTACAACAAGGAAAGCTTTTTTTCTTTTTTACAGTTTTCAAAATATATAAAAACTCTGCTTGAAATAAAACTGTTTTATATTTTTATCTTTGGTGTGTGTGACACTTGGATTCTTATAGAAAGTTTATAGACTATCTTTGGTATAACATGAGAAAAAAATTCAAGTAGTTGATAGATTTAAAATTTAGGTAAGTTGGATACTAGCAATTAAATTTTGTAGGTAACAGATAAAAAAAACTTATTGGTAGATTTTGTAGTTTGTAATTGGATGCTCATTTAATCTATTTTGTTTCAAATAGTTGCAACTGGATTATGTATAAAGAACAGACGGTTATTCTTCACAGTTCAGGAGAATGGGGAAGTCCAAGGTCAAGGTTTTGACTTCTGCCTCACTGGGGGCATCTTGCTCTGTCTTTACACAGCAGAAGATGGAAGTCAGGTATAAACTCTGTATGGAGGCCTTATATAGGGGCCCCATTAACAAGGATGGAGCCCCCCAGTCTAGTCCCTTCTTAAAGTTTTAGCTGATTTACTGAAGTCTTAGTGCATATTAACTATACAAAATAATCTCATTGTGACATTTTAATCATATTTATAATGTGCTTTAATCAAGTTATTCTCCAATGCTCACTATTGTCCCTATCCCTACTTCCTTTTTCTAATAGTCTCTCTTCTTTAGGTTGTATTTTTGTTTTTGTTTTTAATTTTTAGTTTTTTAAATATACAATTATTCCACATATATACAATAAACTACCTGTAGCAAGAATAGCCGTGACACAATCTGGAATTATATAAATGTTACATTCTTAGTGTTTTGGCTATTTGTATATAACAGCCTTGAAGAAAACATCTTTCCTATCTTAGTGTGTCTAATATTCTGAATGTAAATCATTCTCCGTCACATCTTGTCATTATCAACTTAAAACATCTATCTAGACCGAAATACATCTTAACCCCTAAACAACTGAGCTTCATTGTAAAACTAAGCTACAACTCCATCAGAGACATGAGAAGGAAAAAAAAAAAAAAAAAAAAAAAACTCGATTACCTGAGTATGCTGGGGGTGCAGGTTAGTAGCTTTCCAAATGAGAAGATGACATAGACAGTTTCCTACCTGAGCAGTCACCCAAAACTCTCTGTTATGTTGGAGCATCTTCTTTAGCCTTCTGGCCCAATATGTCTGACAGACATATTTATAAGGTAGAAACTATTGAGGACTTGCTTACTCTGTCTTGGCAGAGTTTGGCTGTCGACTCTGCCTGCATCCAAGCTTGCCCTTTTTTAGGCAGAATTCGGTCTGTGGTAGAAACGAGAACATTTTCCCCAGTGGCTTGCCTGGAGTTAACCTGTCTCATTGTCAGTGAATCTTTAGAATAATAAAAACATTTTAAAGTGCCATAGTCTGCATGTCTCTGGGGATTTTGAAGACCTTATCTAACTATCCTACCTTATCTTTTTATACAATCATATTTATCTGCCACACCTAAGATGTGTATTCTTGTGATAAAAGTAGACTAGTGATTGACATAACTATGATTTGGTCAGCTCATATAACTTACCTCGTATAACTTATTTATCCTAAACAGCCTGCAATAGCACTCTCAAAGTATTGGAAGTAAACATTGTATTATAATTGAGTTATTTGGGTATAATACCTCATATTAGAGTAGAAATATATATGTGTGTGTATGTATATATATATATACATATGTGTGTGTGTGATGTGTGTGTGAAGAATAAACTTACATTTGGATTCTATACCACTGTATCTAGAATTAAGCTTATTTTGCATCTATATACAAAATTCTATACCAGAGAATTAAAAATAACCTTGTGAGTGCCAATTGAGGTATTAAGTTGAGGAGTAGATGCACTAATCTACTTTTTGTTGTGTCTTCCCTATATATTTCTATATTCCTCCTTCTTTCTTTCCAACCCCTATCTCCAAACCTAAGAATGTAAGATAAGGGAAAAGAGAGACATCCTTGAATGTTTTGTTTCTTTTTTTCTTTTTCTTTTTTTTTTCTTTTTTGGTCTAGAGTGCATATATGAGAGATAACATGCTACACTTTTATTTATGAGTTAGATTTCTTTGCTTTACACAACAAACTCTAGTCTTATTCATTTTTTTTTCTGGCATATGACACAATTTTATCTTTAGGCCTGAATACCTCTTTTGTGTATATCTACCATACATTATTCATTCATTGGTTGATGGACAACTGGGTGGATTCTGTAACCTGGATATTGTGAGGAGTGCCACGATAAGTGTGGGCGTGTGGGTTTCTCCATTGTGTGCCAGTTTTTATTCCTTTTCAGTGTATGCTCAGGAGTGAGGTAGTTGGGTCTCTGTGTGACATTTTTGGTATGGTTCTTGAAGCTGTATTGTGGAAGTTTCCTATAGGTAAGGTCATCTCTACAAATGTTTTATAGAAGTCTAGCAGATCCTGTTTTTTATTTTTAAGATGTTTGACCATTGATTATTTTTTTCTGAAGCCTTTAGCCAATATAACAAAACAGGACCACGAAATGAGGCATAAAAATGGGACAGTAGACAGTAAAATTATAGTTTGCAAAAAATATGAATGTTTACTTGGAAACAAAAAAGAACCTATTCAGTTTATTTGTGAAAATAAGCTCAAGAGCTATTACAGTTGGAGAGTTCTGTAAGGTAATGCTAAATAGACACTACTTCTTCAGTATGATTGCTAGAAAAAATGGCATGTGTGTGTGTGTGTGTGTGTGTGTGTGTGTGTGTGTGTGTGTGTGTGTAAGGAATGATTAAATCTAATAGCATTAGAAACAGAAATAGAAAATGCTTGAGAACAAATTTGCCAAGGAATCCCCCAAAGTTATATAAAGAAATCAACTAAAAAATGACTGAAAAACATGCCAGAAGCTCAAATATGTGGAAAAACATGGATCAAGTCTCTTGAGATGTCTTAATATTTTAAAATAAGGTAATAATTTTTAAAGCATCAAATAAAAGTTCAATGTTTATTTATTATTATTATTATTTTTACCTTAAAAGAGATCTAAAATTTCTATAGGAAACAAGAGTTATGCTACTGAAAAAGGGAATTCAGGGTTGGAAGAGTCCCAGTTACTATGGAAATGCACTGCGTGGTGATATTTAAAATGATGCAAAAAGATACTGAGATATATAGGGATCTACATCTGTATTGTATAGGGATAGGGATCCACATACATATTCTATAGGGATCTACATCTGTATTGTATAGGGATAGGGATCCACATACATATTCTATAGGGATCTACATCTGTATTGTATAGGGATAGGGATCCACATACATTATATAGGGATAGAAATCTCCATCTGCATTGTGTAAGGAAAGGGATCCACATCTTTATTATGTATGGGTAGTGGATCCTCATTAGGATTGAGGTAGACAGAGTAATGTTTTAAAAGAGGGGTGAGTCCAGAAATAAACCAGTGAAGAGAAAAGCGTTGAACAGAGCATCATTGTTGAATGAGCAAGGAAAGGGTTGATTGTTCCATAAACAGTAGTAGGATGTGGATTTTTTTTAAAAAGATGGTTACCAGAACACCATATGTTGTGTTTTCTATTGTTAGTGGCAAAACCCCAGTTCCTATTTTATTATCTCTCTGTCTCTGTGAGTCAGGAATTTGTGAGGGGCCCAGATGGTTGGGTCTGGCTCACACTCTCTCAAGCAGTTGCAGTCAAATGCTGGTGGCTGTAGCTGAGACTGCAGGACAGCAGAGCAGCTGGCTCTGGTCTGCAGGGTCCCTGGATGCCTTTATTGGGTCCCTCCCAGTGTGGTGGTTAGATGTTCCTCCCACCACGGCTTCCTCAGTGACTCATATTTCTTATGTGGCAGCTGAAATCTTCAAATACCAGCATTTCAGCCAGCAAAACAGAAGCTAAGATACTCTCCGTGCCTGAGCTTGGGACGTTGCATCATTTCTGCCATGTGCAGAAATATACCATTCTCTAAATACAAAGGCAAGGGGCACAGACCCATTCTGCATGTGAGAGCATTGTCGTCATTGCCGTGAGATGCATGTAGAAGGAGAGGAAGCGTTTGGCTTAGTTTACTTTCTGCTGTTTAGCAATAGCAAAGACCAGGTAACTTACAAAACACTTTTTTTTGGCTGAGGGTTATGAAAGCTGAAAAAGTCAAGGTTGGGTGACCACGCCGAGGGCAAAGGCATCATTCTGCGTAACATGCAGAAAATGGAATGGCGAACAGGTGTATGCATAGGAGGGAAGGTACAAATGGGGTGGGTGCTTTCTAATGGCTCAGTCTCAAGACACATATTAATCTGTTCAGAATGGCAGAGCCCTCATGACCCAAGAGCCCTTAAAGGACCCACTCCCTTTTACTACCTTTACATTGGCAATTAATCCTCAACGTGGGTTTTGGTAGGGTCACACCATACCTAGCGTCATTTCAGCATTATTCTAGCCATCTTTCGGAATGGTCCCACTTACAATTGAGGTTGGTCTTCTTGCATGAACTAATGTAATCAAGATACCCAGATAGAAATCAACCTCCCACATGATTCTAAATGCTATCAAATTAGATTTTTTTTCTTTTCTTTTCTTTTTAAACATGAGTGTTTCTTAAGCTCAAATTACAGACCTGTTAAGCTAACAGAACCATTGTCCTCAAATGGTGGTGTATGCGCTAGCCCTCATTAATTTCACTCTGTTTACCTCAGTACAGGCGTAGAACCACTAAAATGTTATATAAGTGGATGCCAACTGAGAAAAGACAAGCTGGCTTATTTTCTTTGTTAGTACCTCATATCTCTATGCATGGCCTTTGACTCTGTCATTGTCACCATCCCTTTTTAATGATACATACTGTATTTGCCTCTGTCCTTGAAAATATGAAATGGAAACACAGCGATATAAAATATACACGAACAAATGTTAATCCCTCAATCCAGGTGATTTAAAAAGAATGTAATGCTCTAACTCTAAAATAATGAAGACAAACAATGAAGTTTAAAAATAAAGTATTATAAATAAATTGAAATATTACTATTCAATATTTATATTAAAATTCAATATTCATCAATTGATTACCTTAGATGCTCTCAGTTACTTATGATGAAGAAGTACTTAGCGTTAAGACAAATGAGCTACACACTATTTTGCATATAAGATAGAAAATTAAAATCAAGGTATAAATGAGCCCTTAAAATTAGTGCAACGACAAATAGTAAGTAACCTCTTGACATTTGTATAAGTGATGAGAGACAAAAAGAAGATGCTTACCCAAGTGGGGAGTACACACCACCGAAAGCCACAAACTGCCAAAGTGTAAAAATTGAAGCATTAGCAAACAAGCTTGTTTTATCTCTTAGCATAATATGAAAATAACGTCCCAAGTCATGGGCTGGGCAAGTGGTGTAAACACATCTGTTTGGAAATGCTGTTGAGTGTCAAAGCACGGATCCAGGATCTGAAGTCTTGCACAAGTGAAAGTCGCAGGACTGCAGCAACCGTTGTGACCAGGATACTTGTGTACTGATGGCCTTCAGGGCTCATTTTCATCCAATGCCTGTCATTCTCAGTGTCCATCTACAAAGCAACAAAACCCCTCATAATTTCTAAGATACTATCCATTGTGGCTCCTCCCTTGTGGATAACAGCACATTTAATTTTGGCTTAAATTTTTTTTTATTAAACCAGACTCTGCAGTCCAGTGAGAAGAGCTTCTGCTCAATCAGTGTAAATTAACTCTCCTTGAAACTTAACACTGCATTTTCCACAAATGTAATATTGAAGACACCCTTTGCAGCACATCCTTTAAAATAAGCTCATAGGATGTATTTATTCCTGAATCTGTATTGGAAACCCTGATTTCTCTGAGTGCTACAGTTAGTCACATCTCCCATCAAGTTTCCTTCCTTGTGTTGGGCTCACAAAACGTAAAGTCTAAGTTCTGACCCGTGTTCAGCAAGTTGATGAAACTGCAGAGAAGGCTTTGCATATGTCAACTTCATGATCCATAAGTTCTGGCTTTTCTCATCATTGGTTCATTATTTGTAAATATATAAACACATAGTCTGTTTTAAATAATTTTTTTCCTGGTGGTACAAAGTAACTTGTTACTTGCCAGTTAGATGTTATAGACTGAATTCATGGTATAATTTCCTCTAAAAATGTAACTTGCCCCCTACTTGAGTTGATTGAAAAAAAAAAAAAAAAAAAGGTCTTTCCATTTAGGCAAGAAATTGTGAAGATGGAAAAATCACTAACAAGCCCTGGGCCTTTGCAGATGATGTATAGACAGAAAAGGATCATGGGAAATGGAACCAGGAATAATGGACATGCTAGGACAGAAAGCCTAATGGGTCAGATTGACCTCATTTGTCATAGTATCTTATCTCGTTATCCCACCTCATCATCTCATCTCATCTCATCTTCCCTCACCGCCATAGCAATTTGTTCTATATGACCAACTGGCTGGATTTTGGTAACTTCAAACTCCTGATTTTGAATGGAATTTGGCTCTAAGATAATCAGTCTACATTATTCTTGGTGGAAGTGTGTGGGAGAGATTACTCTTTAGATACAGTAATATGTCCTGTGTCTTTAGAAAATAGATCCTCGGAAGAGTATGCCGTCTTTCTAATTCCCATGGTTTGCCATTATAAGCTATTTAGATATCACTAAACAAATAACTAATAAAATTATGTGAATGAGTTTATAGGATATGGTTTTATACTCATGAAAAGTTCAAGAATATGTAGTTCTATAAGTTGTCTAAAATGTTAATGTGATTTTTTTAACATTACCAATGGTTCCATTACCTGTTACTTCTTCTAGTAGATCAATCATGCATTGTAGTTCTTTAACAGTGTTTTTTTGGTTCTTTGTGAGTTTCACATCATGCACCCTAATCTCACTTAACCTTTTCGTATCCACCCTTCAGAATTGCAACCACCTATCCCCAAAAGAAAACAAACATCTCACTGTAGCAGCTGCGGTCCGTCACAGTGTGTCACACAGTGTACCCATTTGTTCATACATCTTTACTTGCAAATGTTCATCACAATGAGTCATCAGTCTGGTTTGATGCCTCTGGATCCTCACAGGGACTCCTCTAGAACATCATCTCGTTGCCCTGTGTCATGGAGCTCTGGCAACTTTGAATCTGCAGAATTGGCCCTTTCATGTGCTCCAGCAGTTGTTAGGTGGAGGAGATGTTGGGGTGCGCCAACTCCAAACCCTGAGTCTAAGCTTAAGTGGTAGCTGAGTTAGTCAGCCCACTAGCCCTCCCACACCCATACCAGGAGTGCCAGCTATACCACTGAGTATGGCAGCCAGTGAGGGATGAAAGGGTGGGGCATCTCTCCCTCCCCCACACCACTGCTAGGCAGATTAGGGGTAGGGCCAGCTCTCTCCCACTCATACCCTTGGGGCTGGCGCACCTGTGTCCCTGTCACCAGGATCAGTTCACCAGATGAGGTATATTATACATTTTAATCATTGTCACTTCTCTTGAAAATTCTTATCTCATTCACCATTTTTAATTTACTTTCAGCTATTACAGAATACCTTATTATAATTGCCTTATTTAGTATAGCTGGTCCAAGTAACTTTTGAATGGCTTTGATATTCACAGCACAACTTTGAATTGAACTGAAGTCACTTTTTTATATGTGAAGCTCTGATAAACCCTGCAGCATGTTGTGCAGAGGAACTTCTTTCTGGAAGATAATAATGTAAATAGTATGATGCCCATCATACAGAAATGATGTAATTGACCAACTGTCAGGAAATACTCTCTGAACATTTTTCTGGTGATCATGCTCAATTACTCGGTTGGTTATCATTAGAGATACAGCTTTGTAGAATCATTTTCCTCTCTATGAAGTCAGTTGGCCCAGATAAAGAATTCTGATATAACATTAGCCTCAAAAAGATTAAAATTGAAATGCATTGTTGCCCATATGGGAGGAGCCACCCTGGCATGCATTTTAGAGAAATTTGAGAAGTTTTGCTCTTTGTGTAGGGACTGGGCATGGCAGACATTTGATGAGTCAGAGCCTCCAAAGCAGTGTAGCCAAGTGAGTTGTTACATACATGAGTCTATTTTTCATTCAAAGCCTGATAACCATTTATTTTCTACATAATATTAGTTCATGTCAACTGTTCTGGAGTTAGAAAAAAAGCCATTGGAAAGAGAGAAAAGGAAAGGAAGAGGAGTGGATGAGACAACTCAATTTTAACATAGGTTCTGAAATTTATTCTAAAGGTTTATTTATTTATTTATTAGCCTAGTTTTGAAAACAAACAGACTTGTATAAAATGTTAGTTATTAATGTAGTGGCATATGGAAACATATCTATTTTTTCTTTTGTCTCTTTGTTTATAAGAAATACCATTCTCCTTGGCATATGGAAGATTAGTTATTGAGCTCCTAAAAATACAAGAAAATATGCTGGGGCAACAGTGGCACAGAACTTGTGGGAGTAACCAATCTCTGTTGTGCCTTAAGGGACTGTGTGGAGGAACTGGGAGGAGTAGAGGAAGAGGAAATCTATTTTCAGTAAAAGAAAAAAAATGGAAAAACTATCAGTTTCTTTTGTGGCTCTGAAGTTAGACCTGGTTTTCTTATTGCCCAGTCTATTCTTTCTCCCCCTGTGTCTCTCTCTCAGTGAGCACCACAACCATGGCCAGCAACTCTCCTTGATGTCTTTAGAATTTTGTGAGCTTAAGGATCTTTCTAAAGTTCTAAGAATAGAAGAAGTCATTGAAAAAAGTTACATGGCTGACCGCAGTAAGTAGGAAGTGCAGAAGTAGGCATATTTTGAAGCAATAAGAAAAAGTAGCATTCCTAATATAGTTTCTCCTTCCTTCCTTCCTTCCTTCCTTCCTTCCTTCCTTCCTTCCTTCCTTCTTTCTACTCCTTCCCTCAATCTCTTCCTCCTCCATCTCTTTCTCCTCCTCCTCCTCCTTTCTTGGAATGAGGAGAAACTGAATGACGTCAGTGTGCGTACCTTCCTGCTTTCCATCCTTGCAGGCTCTAAGAAATTAGTCCTATTTGTTTTGCTGTTCACAGCCTCACTCCTTTTCAACTCCTCTATATGTAAAAATTTGGATGTATTCTTTTCATTTTGTGAAAACTCATTAAAATAAGGCAAATTAATTTTAATGGCAGTGTACTTGAGTTGACAAATATATTAGTAAGTATGTTTTATAAATCAACAAAATTTACTTTTGATTAGTAGAAATTTGAGCCATGGTCTTTAGCTCATCATATGAGATAAACAAGTCCTAACCCTCATTGCTAATTTCTGACTTTATAGAGGCTGACTGGTAATTATTTGACTTACTGTCATGGAGTGTCCTAAAGTGACAGATAGAATCATCACTTAAATGTGCTAAAGCTAGCATAATTGAATATGTCATGGAGTTAGTATAAAGTATTTAAAAGTACTTGAAAATGGATGACTGATGAATATAACCTCTGATCGAATTGGCACATGACTCAGAATTACAGATTTTTCTTATGATTCTATCAGAGAGTAATTAACTGAGAATATGAGAATGGTACCTAAGATTAATGACAACGTCAATAAGCTATTTGAACTTGGGCTAAAAATGAAGACTTGGAGCACAATTAAGCACATTTGGTTTAAATAAAGCATCATCAGTCGCTGGGAAAATTACCCACTGAGTTTATGTTCCTACTGGGAAATATTTCTTGGGATTGGCGTAACCAAGGCATCTCAAAAACAATGGGAACAATAAAGAAGTTAAAAATACTTTATAATGAAAGTCGCCCTCCTGCCCGTCATCATTGTAAGCTCTTAGTGAAACAACAGAGTGGAAGTAAAGAGAAAACGTATTATGTGCGCGTCAAGGGTGAAAGTGTGGTGCTGAGAAGTGAGTTTCCGTGGAGCAGATCACAGAACACGTATGAACTTACATTCCTCTGACCACAGCACAAGTAGGTGGAGGAAATTTGGTAGATGTAATCTATCTGGACTTTACTAAATCATTTCCTTTATGCCTTACAGAAGCTTACTTAATATTTTAATTAAAACTGGCTTAACCATTTATACTGGCACATAGGATGAAATAAGCTTATCAATTTCAAAACAGGGAGGATGAGAGTTAGTCACTACATGTGAACTGTGAGTGAAAAGAAGGAGAAAAACTGAATGGGTGCTCAGGGCATGGTTGGTCTCTGAGGGTGGAAGTAAACGCTAAGGGACTGTGTATGTGAGATGTCATATGACACGATTGGCCCTCAAATATTAAGGCTCAGCATTGATTTTTAAGAGTCAGAGAGAAAAAAAAAAAAAAAAAAAAGAACATTTGGCAATACTCTTGTCAGTTTGTATATGTGCTAACAAAGTCTTGTCTGCAGCCAGAAGCTACCTTTCCTGATTTCAAAAGCACTGATTTGGTTCTGGAGAAAAACCTTAAGTTATTGGAAGATGGTTTATAACACGCACACACACACACACACACACACACACACACACACACACACACACACACACACACCTTTGGTGTCTGTGAATTTTATTCAACAACAACAATAACAACAAAATTTCAAGTTAAAAAATTGTGGAAATAAAATTCTACTTCTGTAGAAACTATCACCTTAGATTCATCTACATTTTGGTTATTAATAAGGATCTCTGTTTTCTCATCACCATTAACTTTGCTATTAGCCTAGTGCTTTCATACATTCTGATCATCCTTATTACCTCTGTTACGATAAGGAAAGCAGCTGTTGCAACAGTTGCTTCTATTTGTTTCTTACATGAATGTGTTGGCAACTAGACCTGATCCTGTTATAACCAATAATCTGTGTTTTGAAAAACATGTTTTCTAATTTATCAATCCTATCATATCCAGTTTGCAATATGGAAATTCGCACTGTTAAATACAAGCTGTAGATAGGACTGCGTTGTTTAGCTGCATGCCCCAAATATATCTCATTCAGGGCAAATGGCAACAATTTGTGATAGCTGCCATTAAATAGTGAGATCTGATAATGCTGTATTATGCCAATATTTCAAGAAATCCCTGACCTCTCTCCTCAGATTCCTGGGCTTCGTTCAGAGTGGCTGCTTGCAAAGTATCTCACGGCTTCCTCTCAGCAAAGGCAGGCACACTAATATATTTTCTCTTTATTCTCTTTAATGTGAAACTCTATCTCTTCACCAAACATGCTTATAACATTTGCTTACTATCTTATAAATTGCCAAAGTTTGTAAACCAGAAAATATGGCAGGAGACTAGCCACTGTGTAGTCTCTTCTCTTTATTAATGCAAAAAAATTTTTTTTGTGTGTACAGTGAGAGTTTTGGTTTCTTTAAAAGCACAGAAATGTTATGTGGATATCTTTTTGTTTTAATGCCAGGAGTGGAATATGGGGCTACTTTAGATTGGCTACAGCACCTAACTATGATTTGTCTCATGCTCTGGCAGGAGTATGACTTTGGCACCTGAAGATAATTTACCTTTGGGATTTTGGGGACTCTTGAGAGGGTATAAATGCTAAAGCTCTGAAAGATCTTGCTACAGCTGCTGCTCTTCCTGCTGCTGCCACTCTGTTGCTGCCACTCTGTTGCTGTTTGCTCCTCTGTTGTTGCTGTTTGTCTGATTGCTATTTGCCGGCTGGAGGTACCCTGACAGCAAAGATCAAGCATGCCCCAAGGAACTTGACACCCCTAATCAGCAGGAACAGGAAATATTTAAACAGGTCTATGTCTCTTTTCCCCTCTAACCTTTTCTCTCACCTACCTAGTGTTGGGGATTGGAAGGGAGCAGGGTGGTAGATCTTGGAACCCAATCAGGTATATTTACAATTACAGTTACAGTTGTGTCTATGTGTCTGTGCTCCCTTATCTGCGTAAACATGTGTGGAGACCAAAGGTAAACTTTGGACACTGTTCCTTGGGAGATATCCACCTTGCTTTTTGAGACAGTGTCTGTTCCTGGGGCTTGAAGCTTGCTTATTAGGAAAAGCTGGATGACCAATGAATCCTAGGCATCCGCTTGTGTCAGCCTCTCCAATGCTAGCGTTGCAAGCCCACCACAGTGCCCAACTTCGTATGTGGGTTTTGGGGATCCAACTCAGACCCTCATGATTGTACAGCAAGTACTTTACTGACTGAGCTATTTTCCCAAGTCCCAGCACTGCTAAAATGAGTCATGATTTTGTTTTCACCATGCTATGTAATAATTGAAATCGACTATGATTTAACATACACCATGAAAGCAAAGCAGATAATAGACATGTTGGTTGTCATTTTGAGCATTTGGACATTCATCAGCAGTTGGAATTTGGAATCTATTATTCTATAGAATGAATTCACAGATGAGAAGAAATTTAGCTGATTAAGAACTTAAAATTTTGTATTATGAATTCTGGTTTCAGTTTGGGGTGTATGTGTGTGTGTGTGTGTGTGTGTGTGTGTGTGTGTGTGTGTGTGTGTCTATATCTGTGTTTCTTGTATTTTTTCTTTTCTTTCTTTTTTTATTGTTTTTTTTTTGTTTGCCTTATTGTTTTCTAAAGAAAGCAAGAGAGAAGTCATGAGTTTTGGGTGACTGATCAGGCAGCATACTGTCTTTGTCATTTTTTCATTTTCAGAAGCTGCTAACTTGCACTTACTGTTTACTCAGGTAATTAATTTTATCCCTTCTCAAGTCTCTGATGGGGTTGAAGACCAGATAGTTTAGTTTTACAATGAAGCTTAGTTGTTTAGGGGTTAAGATGTTTTTAAATCTAGAGAGATGTTTTAAGTTGATACAGATGAACTATGATAGATATTGATTTACGTTAGAATTTTAGACTCACCAAGATTGGAAAGATGGTTTCTTCAAGGCTGCCAAATACAAACAGCCAAACACTGTGAATGTGACATCTGTATAGTTCCTGCTTGTTTCCGGCTTTTCTGGCTGTAGGTAGTTTACTGTATACATGTGTACTGGTATAAATGTATATGTTAAAAAAAAAAAAGAAAAATTCACTTTCACCTCAAAGAGAGAGAGAGAGAGCGAGAGAAGACAAGAGCTGGATGGGTGAGGAAGTGGGAAGCAGCTGGGAGAAGGCGAGAGAGGGGAAACTGTTGTCAGAATATAATGTAGGAAAATATTTTCAAGAAGAAAAAAGAGCCTAGACTCTCTTATGCAAAAGAAATTAAATACATCCCCATTTGACAAGGAAAGACAAGGCTGGAAACTGAAAAGAAAAACATCAACAAATACGCAAAACAGTCAAAAGGGACATTTAAAACTTCTTTTAAGTTTGTGATGGTTACAATATTTGATATCAGGCTTCTGTGGCTTCTGGTATTTATTTGGTTCCCATGAGTCATGTATACTGCAACTTTTCAAGACTGTAAAATGCATTATGCCATGTTCAAATAATGTTTTGTTCAAAGAAGTCCCTATCCCACCCACTTGTGTAAAAATATAACTTTGGTGAGAAAATATTTTTTTCGAGACATAATTCCATGTCTCATGGATTCAGACTTACAATATAGTTGAGGATAGCCTTGAACTTCTGATCCTCATGCCTTTACCTACAAAATGCTGGGATTATAGGCATTCATCACCCTGCCTGGCTTTTATGAGAGTTCTCTTATAGCTAGGTCTCTTGTAGGTGACTCACTACATTTGCAGCCAGAGTCAAGTTCAGTCCATGAAGCCATTTGGTTTTTGGCCTCTTCTGTGTTCTGCCTAATCAAACCAGACAGTAGATTTTCTTAGAGTCTGGGCAATGCATGGCATTAGAAGCTCCAAGAAAATCAGACCATTATGGCCTGTAGGTGGTTCCTTCTGTCAGTTCTACGCATCTTCTTGAGCTGTAGGTCTTCTGGAAAGGATGTGTCTAGTTGGGTTTGGTCATGTCTTCAGTAAACACACAGTCTGCAAGGGAGTATGGCTGCCTCTGTAAAGGCTGTTGGTTGTTCATGCTAGGCCACAGAGAGAGATGAAGGAAGATGTCAGGGTCCCAGAGAAAGCAAACAGAAATCAAGAGTAGAAACTTGGTTGTAATTTCTACAGAAGGCTGGTCAGGCAGATAGGTAGGGCAGTCAGTTCTCAGCCATATTTTGTGAATGATATCAGCAGGCTTTCAGACAATGGAGGCAGATCCTCTAGTCCATTCCGTGGCCCTGGGGTTATCAGAGCTAAGAAAAGTTCTTCCAGTCCAATAAATCAGCTTTGAGTATGTGCATTGCTGTTGGTTCCTTAATTTGCACACGAAAACTTCACTGAGGACAAGAGGGAGTTGTTTGCTCTCTGTACGAGTTGGTTAGACCTGGGACAGGCAGTCTCTTTCTAGTCAGTGAGGTCCCTATAACAAAGTACCAAGAATATGAAAACTATAGAAATACTGGTGGGAAACGAGCTGGTTGTGAGAAATGAAGAACTCAGCCTCATATCTATGTTAAATTTGACATTCTAGGCAGGCTCTGACCTCTGAGCATTTGTGTTGGCTGTATCCCCTGCCCAAACCACTATTCCCAAATGTGTCCTATACCTTTCTCCCTTGCTTTCTTTAAGTCCCTAATAACAACAAACACCCCATTATCCTGTTCAAAGTGGACCTCTCCCCACAGAGTTCCAATGCTGTCACCCGCTCTTTTTCTTGATTATTCTTCCCTAACTCAACATTTGTCTCATTTTAAAAAATTAAATATTTTCTTCATACAATTTATTCTGCTGATGTTTATCCCTTCTTCTAACTCATCTCAGATCCTTCCCAACTTTTCACCTATTCAACTTTAGGTTTTTTTCTCTATTTCCTCTACATACACACACACACACATACACACACAGTGAAATACTCCCCCTCCCTACAAAAAAACTAACAACAAATCCAAAACAAAGCAAAATGAAAAAAAAAAAACACCCACAAAAACAAAAGACAAAATGAAAGAATAAAATGAGTGATATTTTTGTGTTGGCTAACTTAACTCCTCGATACGGGGTTTACCCTTGAGTTTGGTTGACATACCTGGTGACCCTCCGCTGCAGAAAACTGACTTGTTTTCATTACTAACAGGTATCAGTGGCATACAGTTTCTTGGTTAGGTGTAGGAGCCTGTGTCTGTGTCCCTCTGTCGGTGCTGGCACCCTGTCTGGCTTAACCCTGTGCAGGCCTTATACAAACTGCCACAGTCTCTGTCAGCCCATACCTGCATTAGCACTATTGGGTCCAGCAGACAAGGTTTCCTGGGAGCATTCCATCCTGTTTGGCTCTTACAGTCTTTCCATGTTCTCTTCCAAACAGATGCTTGAGCCTTGAGGGGAGTGGTGTGATGACGACATCACACTTAGGATCGGGGGCTCTAAAGTTGCTCGCTGTCTGTACCCAGTCCAGTTGTCAGTCTCTGTGTTAATTCCCATCTGCTGCAAGAAGAAGCTTCTATGATGAGCGTTGAGTAAGACACTGATCTATGTGTATAGTCATGTGTCATTAAGAGTAATTCCATTGATAAGTTTTGTTAGCAGGATAATATCCTTGGCCCATAACCTATTTATTAGCAGGTTATTGTCCACTTCCGCCATGTCACATATGGACTTCATCTCATGGAACAGGGCCTTAATCCAACAAAAAGTGGCCGCTTCCTCCCTTTTCTTGTTGCTTTAACAATTAGATTGTAATGCTCTGTACAGAGAAAGAGCCTTTACTATCTTGGTCACCACTCTGTCCTTTTGATCTTGAGCAACAGAGGCACATGGTAAGTGCCCAATGTATCTGTGGAATGAACGAGGGGAAAAAGTAATATTCAACTTTCAGCTTAAAGCCCCTTTCTGTTCTCTATGACTCTGTTAAAAAAAAGAAAAAGAAAAAGAAAAAAAAAAAACCTTCGACAGTGAAACTTGGTGACAATGAACCATTTGCAGCACTCAATTGGGAATGAAATGGCGCCAAGAGAAGGTGATAGCTGGAAGGAATGTCTGTTAGGGATCAAGAATTAGGCAGGAGCAGGAAGTCCAAGCGCAACAAAAAAAAACAAAAAACAAAAAAACCCCCAAAAAAACAGGGCTCCAGGGTAGGAAACAGCTCTTTGTTAGTTCTCAAAAGAACATAGAGGAGCTTGGATTCTCCCGTGTGTGTGGCGCGGGAGAAGCAAATAATTTTATCTGAAAATTGAAAGAAAGAGTAGCTTGAAGGGCTAGGAGACTGGGGTGATATGGGGTGCAGTGACATTGTAGGACAGCTTCAAATACGTGGCAGAAGCTTTGAAAGAGAAAAAACTTGAGAACAAGAAGGAAATCTGACTCTGCTTTCTAAGATTAAAGTCTATCACAGATACGAAGGCGTAACTTGTTATGCCATGTTTGGCATCCTTGGGAGGCTGTTCTTTTCTGAAAGGAAATGGAGGATGAGTGGATCTTGGAGATAAGGGAGGTGGGGGATGGGTGGGCAGAGGGGAGGGAGGGGAAACTGCTGTTGAGGTGTAATGTATGGGAGAAGAAGAATAAGAAAGAAAGAAAGAAAAAAGACTCCATCACAGAAGAAAGGGAAGAGGTTCAATTTTGTTGAAGAGTGAGGGGACAAGTCCGCTATTTGGCATTGTCCTTGGTATTTAATTGATGATTATGTCTGTAGTTTCCTGATAAATAAGAAACACGTGATGTCAGCAAAGTGGATTACAGTTTGTGAGTCAGCAGTGCAAAATTATGCACAACAACATACCAGCTTTGCACAAATAACAACACTGCTAGAGTCTCTAAGTGCCAGCAAATGTAACTTACTTTGCACGTCTCCAAGACTCCGTTTTGGAGATAGCTTTATTCCCCCCTAGCTAATGCAATAGTTGCTTTGTTTGCCACCTGTTTGTTTCAATAACTTACTTGTAGCTGATAATAAAAGAAATGACTAGTATTGGTGTTTGCTCAAGTCTCTGTGTGTGCGTTACAAATGGTGAGAACTCCTGGTACATGATAGCTCGAAACTGAAGCTAATTCATTGATTTCATCTGTGATGTGGCAGGCCTACTGTAGCCCTATGAAGTAAGCAAACACTGAATATTAGGTAAAGCTTGCTGATTAGGTACAATATATTTCAAACATAGTTTAGCAAAACTGGATAAAAATAAATTTTTTTCTGTAGGTGGTAGAGAGAAAATATCTAAATGTTGAGTAAGCTGTGTAATTTTTTTTTGTTTTTAAAATTTTTTTTTATTAATTTATTCTTGTTACCTCTCAATGGTTATCCCATCCCTTGTATCCTCCCATTCTTCCCTCCCTCCCATTTTCCCATTATTCCCCTCCCCTATGACTGTTCCTGAAGGGGATTACCTGCCCCTGTATATGCTCATAGGGTATCAAGTCTCTTCTTGGTAACCTGCTGTCCTTCCTCTGAGTGCCACCAGGTCTCCCCTCCAGGGGGCATGGTCAAATGTGAGGCAACAGAGTACGTGAGAAAGTCATATCCCACTCTCCACTCAACTGTGGAGAATGTTCTGACCATTGCCTAGATCTGGGTAGGGGTTTAAAGTTTACCACCTGTATTGTCCTTGGCTGGTGCCTTAGTTTGCGCAGGACCCCTGGGCCCAGCTCCGTAATTTTTATGTTCACGGTTTTGTCAGAAGATGTTATCATCCCAATAGCATCACGTTACCAGTGATGTGAACCTTAAATCAACATTCTTTCCACCTCCAGCAAGCTATGAATTTTTCCTGATTTATCACAGTCATTCCTGTTATTTCTTTCCTAGTCAAGCAGAGAAATTAAGGTTATTTTCATGTAAAAGACACATTGTGTTTTAACAATTCACATGATCATCATCCCTTACCTTTAAATTAAATTGCTGTTGAATATGATCTGAGGGCTTATTCTGATTAATAACAGAAATATTGTTAGTAAATAGAAAGAAGAGGCAACATTATTTATATAAAATAAAAATAAAAAATACAGATATAATAAGGGAATGATTTATATGATTTTGTGTTTTATTTTGCACAGATAAGATAAAAATAAAACCTCAGGAGGTTCATGAGAACAGAGAAGAGAAATTCTGATGTTTTATTTTTGTTGGCTTTAGGTATTCTTTTGTTTTGCTTCTTGTTTTGTTTTGTTTGTTTTTTTGAGACAGGGCCTTCTGTGTAGACGTGGCTGTCATGGAACTCACTTTGTATACCAGGCTGGCTTTGAACTCAGAGATCTGCCTGTCTCTGCCTCCCTGAGTGCTGGGATTAAAAACATGCACCACCACGACCTGCCATCAGCTTTAGGTATTCTTGTTCTTTTTTTTTTAAATGCCTTTTCTTAAGTAGAAAAGATGACCTTTTGGTAAATTTAGATAGACAATACATTGATGTTAAAAATTCAGTTTTATTTAACAAGGGAAAAGTGACCACGAATTTTCTAAAATTGCCGGTTAAGAGCACCTGACGTTCACTAAATATGAAAAGTTTCCTCACAGACCCTTGCGGTAATACTGGGAGCTGTAAAGCCAAGAACTCTGACAGCATCTGCGGGGCTTGTCGAGAACATTGAAACACAGGGCTGGGCAGAAGTTTACATAGCACAACAAGCATAGAAATCCATGTGGTGTCACTCCTCCCTGGGAATTTTCACATGTAGAGTCTTAAACATGATGCAGCGCAGCCTCAAAAGGGGACTTCTCATGCCTGGTATTGGGGGTTTTGTTAGTGTAGGGCTCTTGTGGGACCACTGTAGACCAGATGGGAAAACTTTATTTAAACAGTGTGTGTGTGTGTGTGTGTAGTTTAAATATGCATATCTGTATATATATGTGTGTGTGTATAGGAGGTATATGTCTATGTGTACGTGCATATTTATATGTATACACATAGATTTCCAAAACATTATAGATCATTGCTGTTGCCTTTCTTTGTCTCCCAGAGGTGGGGTAAGTCCATATTGCTAAGGGCAACATGAACTTTAGACATAAAACTCAGAAGATCTGAGCTGGATCTGACGTGAAAGCCTCCTCCCTAAGTATGAGCTTTCATGGTACCAGAAGGTGCCATGCAAGTCCTTCCAATGGAGGAAAGTAAGGCCAGTTAAGAGGCCTATGAACTACAACATCCAGTATGCCACAACAGCGCTAAGGATGTTGGCACTTATAATCTTGGCTATGACCAACAGCGCTATGATTGAGGCTTTCCTCAGCAAAACGGAATCCATAACTGGCCCTGGGAACCTAGCCAATTACTCAGGGCTATTGAAGTCATGGATCTTGGAGAACCTGCAACCAAGAGTTTACTAAACCTGCTTTACTCTGTCTGTATTCTAAATATTTTCTTTATACCCAAAGAGATGTGTAGCTCTCACTCCTTATCAAAGATTTTTTTTTTTTTTTGCAACAGAGGGAGACCATTGTTGAAAACTACAATTTATCAACATTCAGAGAACAAATGATGGCGTCTCCAGCACCAACTGATGCATGAATGCACATACAGAAGCATGCACATATATATGTACATATGTATATCACAACTCCTGGACCCAAGGCTCAGGGAACATCACAGAAGTAAAACAGAAAGATTATAAGAGTCAGAGGAACAGGAACGTCTGCTGTTCGATTTTGTCTCCTAGAAATGTAAGCAGAGCTACATGCATGAAGTCTCATCAACATGGCTGCCTAAACAACCTCTGGACAAAGACAACCCCAACACTAATACGGAAGAGGGACATATAGCAGGGCCCCAGCCTTAGACAGAGAATTACAGGCAACTAAGAAATGATGAGAGAAGGAGAAATAATTTACCCCAGGGAAGAGACCTCCAGTTTGTTATCCAATAGCAAGTAGTCAGCCTAGAAATTATATACATACAAGTAATGTTACATGGACTAAGGAGGTTGTATTTATATTTTTAGGAAAACACACATACACACACACACACACACACACACACACACACAAACCACCACCACCACCGCTACTATCACCACCATCCTCACCACCATCAATGACAACAACACCCAAAGAAAAAGAGGCCATGAATTTGAGAGAGAGTAAGGGGTATATGGAGGGAGAAAAGAAAATAGGTACATAATGTAATTATATTTTAATTATCAAAAATAAGAAATATTTTCACAAATCACCTGGATTTGTCTCTTAAAAGGAGAAGAGAGCAGGAAACACTATTTGAAGGAAAAAGCTGAAGAGGCAAGTTTTACATCTCACTTAGTTTAATATAATTAAGTTAAAGATGGATTAATGATGGCCCGATCATCATGAGCAACAAGCAATATCTAGTGTTTATTAGTTATCAAATTTAATTAGCCTCAACAACTCTTCAAACCTATGTGTGTGTGACATCATCACTCTACAACTAAAACCAGTTCATCTCACTCAGGCAATGAGTGATAGGTAGTTGATATTTGGAACCTAGGCAGTCTGTGTTTAGAGTCTTTCGTGGCTCTGTCTGGATAGCTATAAAAACCTTGTCTACACATGGAGCTATTAGGGCAGGGCTTATTGTTAGAAATGTAATACAAGAAAGTTCAATAAAGATCTCTGCCCTAAAAAGCCAAATCAAACACAAATGTATAGCATAGGTTCTGAATTCACAGAAGATTTCCTTTGGAGCCAAACAATGAAGTTCTTAACAGAGCATTTTAGCTGGCTTGTCATTGCACAAAGCAAGCTGGACCCTAAACATTGCATGCTGCTGTCCCCAAGCTTCATGACTTTCTGAGCATGGTCCTTAGTGTGATAATGTTGGGATGTGAGACTTTTTAAAGATTTTATTATAATTTATTCAGATTATATCCAAATGTAATCCTCGCTTGTATGTTCCTGTTACCATCTTCCCTCCCTCTTCTGCCCTATTCCTCTCCCCTAGACCTCTGACAGAAGGAGACCTCCGACCCCACCATAGAGCCCCAGCATATCAGGGCACATCCAGATAGCCTGCTTCTCTTTCCTCTGTGTACTACCACACATCCCCACCAATGGGAAGTGATTAAATTAGGAGCACCAGGATCCATGTCAGAGGCAGTCTCCGCTCTTCCCACAGCTGTGGAGAGTGAGCTGTCCATTGGCTGGATCTGAACAAGGCATCTAGCTTTACTGCACGCATGTCCTTGGATGGTACAGCAGTTTGTACAGCCTCATCTGGGTCCAGCCTTGATGGTTTCCTTGTGAATCCTAAATTCTCTGGGTCCTTCCACCCCCCCTCCCATTCTTCCATACTAAAAGGTGGGTCCTTGTGAGAAGTCCAGGTGTCATTTGGAGAGTGGTACTTTGGAGTACCACACTCCAAAGACAACCTTTGGAGTGAATTGCTAGAAGAGTAAGCCTGACCCCCGACATCTGGAATATTCTTTGGCTTCCTGTGATGAGCTGTGATCTCTTCCTTCTTGGTGGGTCTGCTGGTATGATGCATTCTACCATGATACCGCAGCTGAGGTGTGCTGAACACCTTGAAACCCTCAGAACTGTTCATTATATCTTCAGATGTTATGTTAGAGCAAAGGAAAACAGGCTAAAGCCGTGGAGGTGGACAACATCCTGGTCTCCTCATGCCTGGAGGAAGAGGTCAGGGAATGTTTCAACAGTCATTCCAACTGTAACTTAAAATGGCTCACTTTAAATCCCTGGTGATCAGTGTAAAATAAAATATAAACTAAAGACAAGATTTGAGAATTTTTTCTTTTGTTTTTTTTTTCATATTTCATTTTGTCAAAATGTTTATTGTCCATTTTAAGAAGAGAAATAAAAACTTACTAAAAAGTGAAAATGGATTTATTTTACATTTTTATTTAATAAATTTATTCAGATTACATCTCAGTTGTTATCCCTTCACTTGTATCCTCCCATTCCTCCTTCCTTTCCTCTTTCACCCTATTCCCCTTTCCTAGGTCTGTGACAGAAGGGGACCTCCTCCCCTACCATATGGTCACAGCCTATCAAGTTTCATCCTGGTAGCCTGCTTATCTTTTCTCTGAATGCCACCAGGCCTCCCAACCAAGGGGAAGTGGTCAAATATGGGCACCAGAGTTCATGTCAGAGTCAGTCCCTGCTCTCTACACAACTGTGGAGAATGTCCTGTCCATTGGTTAGATCTGAATAGGGGCTCAATGTTTACTGCATGTATTGTCCTTGGTTGGTGCAGTAGTTGAGCAGACCCCCCTGGGTCTAGATCCACTCATCACGGTGTCCTTCTTGTAGGTTTCTAGGACCGTCTGGATTCTTCTATTTCCCCATTATCTCATACTTCTCTCACCTAGTGTTCCAATAGGAAGTCCCCACTTCTATCCTAATCTCCTGGTAAGTGAAGACTTCCATGGGACATCATTTTTGGGCTAGTGTCCAGTTATAAGTGAGTATATACCATGTGAGTCTTCCTGAGTCTGGGTTAACTCACTCAGGATGATCCTTTCTAGTTCCATCCATTTGCCCACAAATTTCTGGATTTCCTTGTTTTTAATAGCTGAGTAGTATTCCATTGTATAAATGTACTACAGTTTCTTTATCCATTCTTCAACTGAGGGACACTTAGGTTGTTTCCATGTTTGGGCTATTATGAATAAGGCTGCTATGAACATGGTTGAGCATATGTCCTTGTTGTGTGGTGAAGCATCTTCTGGGTATATTCCAAGGAGTAGAACAGCTGAATCTTGAGGTAGCCCTATTCCTAGTTTTCTGAGAAATCACTAGATTGATTTCCAAAGTGGTTGTACTAGTTTGTACTCCCATCAACAATGAAGGAGTGTTCCTTTCTCTCCACATCCTCACAGCATGTGCTGTCACTTGAATTTTTGATCTTAGCCATTCTGATGGGTGTAAGATGGAATCTCAGAGTTGTTTTGATTTGCATTTCTCTGATGACTAAGGACGTTGAGCATTTCTTTAAGTGTTTCTCAGTCATTTGATATTCCTCTGTTGAGAATTCTCTGTTTAATTCTAAACCCCATTTCTTAATTGGGTTATTTGGCTCGGTAGTGTTTAATTTCTTGAGCTTTTTATCTGTTTTGGATATTAGATCTTTCTCAGATGTAGGGTTGGTGAAGATCTTTTCCCAGTCTGTGTGCTGTCGCTTTGTTCTGTTGACAGTGTCTCCTGCCTTACAGAAGCTTCTCAGCCTCATGAGGTCCCATTTATTAATGGTTGATCTTAAGCCTCAGCTGTTGGAGTTTTCTTTTTCTTTCTTTTTTCAGTTTTGATTTCGGATTTTTGAGACAGTGTTTCAGTTTGTAGCCCTGGAAGTCCTGAAACTCACTCTGTAGACGAGGCTGACCTTGAATTCACAGAGATCCACCTCTGCTTCCCAAGTGCTGGGACTAGATGTGTGCACTACCACTGCCTGGCTGAGAATTTTCCAAACAGACAGAACCAAATAGTTCACATAAGACCTATGTTTATTTGGAATGCAAGTGGTTCTTTTGATTGGTGTATATTCATTGCTCATAGCACTGGGTCTCAGGGGCATTTTTACATAAGTACAAATTAGATATGGATCATTTTCCTCATTCCCACCCACTTTATTAGCCCTACCCCAGATTTAGAGCTCTTGGTCCTCTAGACAATCTTACTTCTACTTTCATATCGTACACATAATTTTATGAAAAAACCCAGGATACAGAAGTAAGAGAAGCATGTGATATTTGTCTTTCTAAGTACGACTTAGTTTTCTTTTTTTTAAATTTATTTTATTTTTTGTCTCTTTTTTAAAAAATTTTTTCATTAATTTATTCTTGTTACATCTCAATGTTTATCCCATCCCTTGTATCCTCCCATTCTTCCCTCCCTCCCATTCTCTCATTATTCCCCTCCCCTATGACTGTTCCTGAGGGGGATTACCTCCCCCTGTATATGCTCATAGGGTATCAAGTCTCTTCTTGGTAACCTGCTGTCCTTCCTCTGAGTGCCACCAGGTCTGGATATGACTTTCTCACGTACTCTGGTGCCTCACATTCGACTTAGTTTTCTTAATATGATAATCTCTGATTGTATCAATTTTCTTGCCGAGAACACAATTTAGCTCTTCTTTATGGCTGAATAAATGGAATATAAGTGATTTTAGGTGATTTCTTATAACTGTCTCTCATAAGCATAAGGAAAACAATCATAAAATTTAAGATACTTCCCCCAAATGGCTGAAGACAATCACTCTTAACCAATCCCCTGCTGTTTAGAAACCTCTATTGCAATAGTTAATCATTTCGAAAACAGATACTCTCATTCCTGCTTTATAGACCATGAGCTCATGAGCTTCTCATCACAGTCAGCTGGAAGTCTCCAGTACTTCCATTTATGTACGTTTTTTCTTTCTTGTGTACATTTGTGTGCATTGCGCATGCCTGTGTGCATGTGTGCGCGCACATGCTTGAAGAGGCCCGAGGGAGCCATACTATGGGATTCTTCCTTGATGACTCTCCACTTTCCTTCAAGGCAGTCTTTCAGTTAAACCCCTAACTCACTGGCAGGCTAGTCTAGGAACTAGCTTGCTCTGAGTACCTCTTGTCTCTGCCTCCCTGTGTATGAATGTGAATGGCAGGCCGTCCACCATGCACCCCTGGGTACTGGCATAGATTCTGGCGATCCATTTAGAAGCCTATGTTTGCTACATGTGGTGAAATCGCTTTAAGCACTGAATGGTCTCTCTTTCCCAGCACACACACACACACACACACACACACACACACACACATCATATGATAACTAGCTTTACGAGACTTTATTTTTGAGTCTTATAAACTAGATTTAGGGGAGTAAGGACTGTGTATTAGGGAAGGTAACTCAATGCTGGAGTGAGGAGAGCCTCAACTCTCAGCAGTTTTGTGTGATAGAAATTTATTAATATGTCTTATACTCATGGAATCTGGGCCGTGTTCTACATATCTGTTCATGGACTCAGGTAGATCCAAGTATAGCCTTCTTCTATTTACTTTAGGTCCTCAGAGACGTCTTCATCACAGCAGATGCAGAATGAGGATGGGAGTTGAAAACAACAGCGAGAATTTCTTAGGGACCAAGTTAGGAAGTGGTATTTGTTGCTCCTTCCTTTGCCTTTTGTTGCCTATAACTAGTGCTCACATGGACACTTCAAACTAAGAGGGTTGGGAAAGAAGCTAGGAAAGAGATTAACTCAGAAACAAAAATTTGGTGAGAATACATTGCCTATCCTTGTCATGGATGGCAAAAGTCCTTTAGAAAAAAGTAAGGCATTCAAATAGATATAAAACAACACATGAAGGTTTGAGATTGTGTTTTGCTTGGAGAAGGGTAGCCCAACTAAGATAATACTGGTTTTAGTTAATTTCTGACATGAAGATAAAAACAAATAAAACAAATCTTGGCATGAAGTCACATGATGCTTGGAGAAGGGTAGCCCAATTAAGATAATATTGGTTTTAGTTAATTTCTGACATGAAGATAAAAACAAATAAAACAAATCTTGGCATGAAGTCACATGATACTTGGTCTTCAAGCGTGAACTTTGGAGATGCTCTGAGATCAGTGGCTCATATGGATATTCGAAACATCCATATGGATCGCTCCACATATTTCAACCTGCAGAAATGAACTTCAAGTATGAAAGGCCATAATTTGCAGTAGAGTCAAATAGCTGATTTGTACAAATAAGAAATATTTAAGTTCCAAATTGAAAGTACGTCTTTTGAAAAACTGATTTATGGTGCCATGATTTTTCAGGTGTAAAAGTATCTTTTATTCGCCAGATGTAATTGTTGTCTGGGAGGTTTACTGGGTCCATCTGCTAACCTAGGCTTAGTCCTGGAAACTTCTAGCCTCTGTGCAGTCTTGTCTAGTCCTAGAATGTTTTCAGCCTCTGAGAATTACTGCTGAATAAGCTCACCCTTTATAGCTGTTTCTGAACTTTGGCTGGCTGATTCAACTCCATTGTTTGGCTCAAAACCCTTCCAAGCTGACTTAACTCAGAATAGCTCCTCTCAGCTTCTGAATGAATTGCTCTGCTTGGCCTCTTACTAACTTTGGCTATATGTTCTAATCTTTTGGTGTCTTCTCATCTTTGGGTTCACCTCATTCTCTCCTCACCTGTGTCTAGCTTGTTCTCTCTGCCACCTGTCTCTGTAAGACTGTCCTGGTAAAACTGCCTCCTATTCTGTCAAATCTGGTTTGTCTCTTGTGTGCCCCTCAATTAGACATCACTTTCAAACAAGATTACTTCCTTCTACGAACTTCATTGTTTTGGATTAAAGGTATAAACTAAGGACACGACTGCACTCTGGCTGGATCACTCAGACCTAGAAGGTCTTTGCATGTCATCAGAGCACCCATGTTGCTGGATAAAAGTCCTCTACATCAGGGCTGCTTAGAATATACATCTGTCATTATTTTTTTGTGGAAGTATCCTGGTTTTGTTTGTGGCTTCATAAAAGTCAAACCTTCCAAAACTTTCCATTACCGCTTACCTCATGTCCTTCCCCCTCTGCCGTTTTTCTTTGTAGATTTTAAATACACAATTACTCATAAAAGATAGAAGATAGAAGAGTCAATCTATTCTTCTACCATGCCAAATCAATCCCAATTTAGGGGCACAGTTCCAGCTATACTAAGAAAATAAGTATTCAATTAAAGGTGTTATTCATGACATGACTCACCAATTACCAACACAATTATTATAAGGCTTGTTGTGGTGAATAGAAGTCCAATTACATTACATGAAAATTATTCTTAAATGTAAAATTGATATTCCCTGCATTTTTGTTTGTTAGAGCCTGAAGTACCTAAACCACATGATGGAGCTGTCAGCTTTCAATCATTATTTCTGTTAGTTGTGTTATTGACTGACAAGAGCCAGGTATTCTCTGTTCTCTCTAAAGTGCTCAGAATAGCTGCTTTTGTATCTAGCATTTTGACAAGTATTTTTTTTTTTGTCAAACCGTATTATGTCACAGCATAAATTACTGCTTCAGGCCTCGCACACATGATTTTCTAATGGGAGAAACAATCTTCTAGGTCCCTCTAAAGTGAAACTCCCCCCAAAACATTCTATTATCTAGTGTGCAAAACATTTGGGTTACGTTTATATTTTCCTTATGTAGGTTATCCAAATTTAACTGAGAATGTAGATGACCCATTTTTGTGTCAATAACAATTGTAGCATCAATTCCATGAGAATTCTTACTTTAACTGGTTTTAATTTCACGAGAGTGACTGTGTCTTGTGCCTTAACAAAAGCAATCAGTTGGCAGTGTCTTCACAACTGATGTGGTGTCCAGGATTGTAGTTTTTTGAAAATTTGGCTTTGATGTTTCGTAGAAATGTTTATTTTTATGTCTTTAAAACAACAAAAAACTCTAAGTTTTTTTCTCTTTTGAATAAAACTATTGGCTGGGGCAGTGGAATGTCCTCTGCGGTGAAAGCAGCTGTTGTCTCAGTGTTCATATGTTCAAACTGAAATGGTATGGTGACATCACTGTGGGCAGAAAGAAGGGACTACGTCAGCTTATGAGATGTTACCATTCACTTGGCATTGTGAAAAGCAGACACAGCTGTCACATGCAGACATCCACCACAGACAAAGGGAAGATATGTGCTGTTATTTCACATAGCAAAAGAGAAGGGAAGAGAACCTGTGGCTGAGAAATGCATAGCGCTTTTGTAATATGTTTTATTAAAGTGAAGCCAATCGGTTACTTAGTGGGAAAACTGCGAAGAGCTTATCAAAATGTTGAATCAGAGACGCAATGTGTGGAAAAGCACACATTTGCAGTGAATGATACATTGTGTAAAGATTTTTCCAATAAGTTACAGGATTTTGCAGCATTCTATATATGTACATATACATATATAGTGTATGTGTGTGTATGTCTACACATGAAATATATGTGGTTGGCAATTTCTCTCTGTTTTTCTCTTAGCACATCTTGTTCTTTTAGGAAAAGAACTTGATTTATTTTTGAGGACTACATTGCTTCTGTCCTATCTATATGGGAAGGAACCCTGACTCTAACCATAGTGAGTGCTGTGGACAGATGGGGAGAGAAGGGTTTTACTGTACAATCCAGTGCTCCAGGTGCAGGGATATCATACTGTGGACAGGTGGGGAGAGAAGGGCTTTACTGTACGATCCAGTGCTCCAGGTGCTGGGATATCATACTGAGAATGAAATATGTAAGGCACCCGTCTTTAAGGAGTTGCATTTTCTTGTGGCGGAATGTGGGAAATAAAACACAATGAAAATTAAGTGATGAAGCACTGTCAGATGGGAAGCGCTATCAGGACAGACAGCGTGAAGCGCTGAGCTGGGGGTCTGTTTTCACAACTTTAAGTTCGCTGTCCAGAGTGGTCCATGCAGGATGAGACTGGACAGACTTGGTGGAGATAAGCCAATGAGCCATGAATAGGCTGGTCTTCTAATTTAGCATCCCAATGAGGGTGCTTCAAGAACAGTGCTTAGTATTTTGGGCTAACAGGCGTAAATGAGGATTCTCTCAGGCAAACCAAGATGAATGGTCAACCTCGATACAAAGGATCTGGAAGACAGCAGTTAGTGCATGGGCTTAGGTACCAGTGTGCCTTGGTGGCACAAACAGCGATGTGGATAGAGCCCTGGATAGAGCCGGTGAGATAGGGACTGTGTGGGAGGCTGAAAAGAAAGGGAAGCTGAAGGCGAGGCTAAGGACTTTGACTGGAATGAATGGGTTGTCATGGGTGGGGTTTAGCAGCAGCAGCAGCAACAGCAGTGGCAGCAGCAGTGGCAGCGGCAGTGGTAGGGGGTTGGGGAGTTGGGGGTGCACATGATTTGAAAGGATAACGAGGGTGGGTGACTTAGAAAAGAAGCAGGGATTTCCTGTACAAAGCTGGGTGAGAAAAGTGGGTGAGAGCAGAAACCATTGGTAAGAAGAGCCAGTGAAAAGGAAGCTAAGCATTTGCAGATGGATTATCACATGGTGTGTGAGAGAAGAGGATGAAAAATGGCTCTTGGCTGGAACAACGCAAGGAAGCATTGCTATTTCCTGTGACGTTAAAGACACTAGTCTGAGCAGGTCTTTCAGGGAAGCACTGAATTAACTACAGGATGTGTGAGGATGTGTTTATAGGCACAAGGAGTCTATAAAATAACCAATATATGCTTCCGAGTAAAATTGAAGTTCTGTGAGCAGTGAATGAGAGAGAGAGAGAGAGAGAGAGAGAGAGAGAGAGAGAGAGAGAGAGAGAGAGAGAGAGAGAGAGAGAGAGAGAGAAGACGTTGAAGATAGGCGATTTGAGAACACAACAGCCATGGTTGGTAATTCTATCTAGAAAAAGAAATGAGGCCTGCTTGTCAGGGCTTATTTTTGCTTCTATTCTCACTTTGATCACTACAATAAGCCGAAGCTGAAACACTAACAGTTTGCCTTTCCCTTGCTCTCCAAATGTGTTCTTTAAATAATTAACCATAGACTTTTACTATATTTTCAGCATCTGACTTAATGCCTTTTTTTGAAGATTGAAGCCACTGTTGCATAGCTGCATCATTTGGACCTTTTGTTTCTTAACGTTTTCTTTACCTTTTTTTTTTGTCACTTAAAAACTGACTTATTTGTTCTCTTTTATTTCAAAAATAATATGTGTGAATTACAGACTGTTCAGGGCATACGCATGTACTGCAAGCTGGAAATCTTACAGCAGAAATATAAACTGCTTATATTTCAGGGTATGCCATGCTCATAGCACATATACAAAAATGTTTAATAAAATGGAATTACATTGTATGTTTTATTTCGGTGACTCACCATTTTCACTCACTTAAGGTCATCTGGAAAGATTAACGGAGGCATAATAACAGTGGGATTTCCCCACGTTCCGCCTATCATCTGTTAACCTTATACCATCTGTCCTTAGCAGAGGGCTTGTTTCTTCTTTGTTTCTGCTCCAAGTAATCTATTTTAAGGGAACATTATTTTTCGTACATCTCAATTCAATCTAGAAGTTCAGCCATTACCGCAGTTGCCAGCAGGTCTAAGCAATGCTCTGGCACTCATATTTCATGCTTACAGTGATGGTTTCTGGTTGGATCCTGCACACTCACTCTCCCCTTTTCCCTGAGAGATTCCCTTTTGGTTAAATAACTCCTGCCTACTTCCTACAGCCTACCATCCATGTGTCTAAGCTATTCTGCACATGCACTTCCTTCCTTCCTTCCTTCCTTTTCTTGGTGTTTTGCTTTATTATTTTATTTTATTAATTAATTTTTAAGTTTAAGATGTTCATTTTTCAAAATTTAAGATGTAACTACAATGCTTTTTTCCATTTCCCATTCCATATTCCAATTTCTCCCATCCCTCCTTCTACCTCTCCCATACCTCTCCCATGTCTTCCATTCAAATTCCTAATTATCCATCTATCTATCTATCTATCTATCTATCTATCTATCTATCTATCTACCTATCCATCTATCTACTCATCTTCTATCATTCTATCATGTATCTGTATTATCTCTCATCCATTTGTCTGTCTATCATCTGTCTGTGTGTCATCTATTACCTATTCATAAGTTTATAAAGAAAACCTCTGAGTCGTTTCAATGTTGCTTGCATGTACATCATTTGAAGCTTGACCACTTGGTATTGGATAACCAATTAGGGACTCCCATACCCGGAAAAGATTCTCCCACTCTCAGAATCTCTTGGTAGCTTGTAGTATTTTTCCTAAGAGTGGAGCCATTCCACATTAGCATGTATAACAGCATTGTCTTTGTTCAAGTCTTGTTTAGGCAGCCACATTGTTGTGATATCATGGGCAAAGCTTCCCCACCATTTCCAGGAGACGTGTAAGAGTTATCAAGGAGAAACTTGAATTTGATTCAATGAAGTTTTCCCCAATCTTAATACTGCATCTGCGGGAGAAAAAGGATGCTAAGTGCCACCTTGGTATCACTCAGAACCTAAGATACAAAGTCATGTCTTGACACTGATAGGGTCAGGATCAGCACTGACCTCAGCTCTGGCCAGCGAGCCAGGAAAGGAGTCCTGTAGAGACTGTCGCTGCATAGTTCTCTCACAAGAAGAGACACAAATCCTGAGGTCCTTTTTCTTCTTCTTTGGGTTGTTCCTGCATCAAAGTGTGGCAGTTGGAACTGCTGTTGCCCAGGCATCAGCCTTGGGATAAAGGCAGCAGATAGATGGCAAGAGGGAAACATGAAAGAGACCCGTCCTTTGATGACATGATTGAATCTACTCTATTTCAGTCGATGGTGCCTGCTTTCCCCTTTAAACCTGTTTGCAGTTTGCTGTGTGAGGTTATTGCTTGCTGCATCTTAAAGTGCAACACTCTTCTTTTTTATATCTTGCACAAGTATTTTTTTTTTTTACTTTGAATCTGAACTTCAGAGAGTTCTTTTTATTGGATTCTCTTTTTGTTACACCGGTGCTGTCCCCAAGGAACCACCAGTGACTACTATGGCTCACTGTACACTTAAAAGATAGCTATTCTGAACTGAAATATGTGTAATGTGAAAAATGTATACCTGGCTTGGAAGATTTAGTTAAAATAGAGATAAAATATTTTGTTTATTATTTTTATACTCATTACATGCTAGGATGATATTTTTAGTGATAGTGGTTAATAACTATTGTATTAAAAAACTTGTTTCTTATAAGTATGGTTATAAAACTTTCAAATAACATATGAGGCCCATATTCTATTCTCACCAAGCAACATTGGTTTTTATGACTTCCCTTTTCCATGCTCATTGGAACTGCATTACTGGATTTGTTTTATTAGTTTCTCATCCACCTTTGTCTGTACCCAGTGATAATTTTTTCCTTTGAAGTTGTAGACATCTCTTTCTAAGTGCTGAATGGCTTAACGCATCCCAGAGTGAATGGACAGCCCTGAGAATACACAGCAAGTAACATTATATAGACTAAGAAGGATGTATTTAGAAATATATATATTCGTATAAGCATAAATTCATACAGATATATGCATGCATATGCACGGAGCAACAATTAATGAAAAAATAGACCATGATAATAAAAAAAGCAAGAAGGAGTATAAGAATGATTTTGATAAGAATGATTTTGAGGAAGAAAAGCAAAAGAAGAAACTCTATAATCATAATCTTAAAAGTAAAAGAAAAAGAAACATGTCAGAACATGTAAAAGTAGCTTTTGTTCTCCTTGTTCAGTTGTTATCTGGGAGCCTCACTTCTTCCTTCTGCTAACCTAGTCCTGGAAGCTTCTAGCCTCCATACAATCTAACCTAGGCCAGATTTTTTTTCAGCCTCTGATACTTAACTGCTTAATAAACTCATCCTTGTTCTTTCTGAGCTCTGGGCAGGCTGGTTCAACTCAACTGTTCTGGCTCAAACTCTTCTCCCAGCTGACTTATTCAATCTGGCTTCTCTCTCTGAATTGCTCTGCTTGGTCTCAAACTAACTCAGCATCTGCTCTAATCTTCTGACTTCTTCTCACTTTCTGGCTCTTTCTTCACCTGAGTTTTCTCTCTCTGCAACCCATCTCTCTATTACTGTCCTGGTAAAACTGTCTCCTCTCTCTGTAAAACTGCGTCTTAAGTAGATTCCCTTCCCTCTCTCTTCTCCTGAGTGTTGGGTGTATCCTATTCTGTGAAATCTTCTCTGATTCCTCACCTTTTCTGACACTCAATTGGACATCACTTTCAAACATGGGTGCTTCCTTCTACAAACTAACTTTACCTTCATTGTTTGGGATTAAAGGCATGTACCACCAAAATTGGACCTAAGCTTTTCTTTACCTGATACTTGCTCTATAGTAGGCTGACCTTAAACTCAGCTCAGTTTTCCTTTGTCTCCTGGGTTAAAGGTGTGTTTGTTTTATAGCCAGATCACACAGACATAGAAGATCTTTGCATGTGATCTCTTGCCAGAACAGCCATGTTCTGAATTAATATTATTCTATAAGAACATAAGCCTGAATTAGTATAGACAATTGCCAAGCCCCCATCAGGTGGTAAGAGGAATGCAGGAGTCTGTGTTTTTTTTTTTTTTATCACACACTCAATGACCAGGTGTGTAGAGCATGTGTGACAGAGAGTCTTATTCTTTCATACCTCAAGTATCTCTGTCTGTTTGCATGACATAGTTTTTCATCATCTCATTTCATTACCTGGCCATGGTGTTCTGTTTCAGTCTCTACTAATCACCTTTGATTTTAGATATTTTTACCCACTGTGTACAAATTGGTATATAGTTACTGAGTACACACACACACACACACACACACACACACACACACACACACACGCTTACTGATCTCCTTCTAGTGACTTACTCATGTGGCCTATTGGACACTCACCATCATTTTATATTGTTCTAATGTCTTCCATAATAATGATCTTCAAACTGGGGCATAAATAACCCTGGAAATAAATGGTCCTTTTGAATTAGGTAAATTAGTTTAAATACACTGAAGAATATATTATAAATGATGTATTTAATGGCACCATGAGTACTGCTCCTACTGGTGGTCAAATGTCTCTCTTTTTTGCAGTAAATTTCCACTGGCCTTTCATCATAGATTAAAAATAATAATTATCCATGACTATGAGAACTAATTGGAAAAGAGAAACGTCACCATTTCAATAAGAATGAGTTCTTAATTATAAGCTATATTTGCTTTCTAATTATAATACTTTTAACTTTATTTATATTTTGACTGATTATTTTAATGAGAATTCAATTGAGAAGAAATGTTGTTATATTTAATGGTACTATATATTAAAGTTAAATTTGTATGCATATTTATTACAATCACCATGAATATTGATCAATAAATTTTATGAATAACAATATATTACATTAAGATCAAATTGTATGAAGGCTAAAAACAAAACAGTGAGTTCAGACAAACAAAGAAACTTGTAAATTGTCAACTTCCAATAACAGCTTGTACACTGCATCATTCAATTTCTATAGCATTTGGATTAATTTGGCTCACATTAAACACATCAGGGGCAATTCTATATAAAATAATTATTTAAAATATATAAGAAACCAGATTACTTGTGACATTAATATTACTATTAACCCAAGAACATGAAAGATGCAACAATAATTTTCAAACATTTTTATCAGATGTGAGAAAATTACTGCTCTGGAATAAAAATTGCCTAATTTTATATGACTTTTATTTTTAATTCAGCACAGCCCATTCAACATGAGTTTCTCTTAAAGAAGCTAAATATAAGATTGCTGATGTTAGAGCATAGATGGTGACTTTGTGTCAAGTGTCCTCTCTCTATCATGCACACACACACACACACACACACACACACACACACACACACACACACAATAATAATAGATACCATATATTTTTAAAAGTTAGGGCCTAGGTGGGTAAATACACCAGTTATTTGATATCAATTCCAAATTCCCCACATTCATGGTTTAGGAATTTAATTTTTCATCCTTTGACACCCCCCTCCCTTCCTCCTTCCCTCCTTTCTGTTGTCTCTGTCTCCCTACCATTCTTCAACTACCTGCTTCCTGCATATTACTTTTCCTTCCAATGTCACCACCAACTTTCAGGGGGAAAACAACAAACAAATAAATGTAAGCACTCCACTATCCTGCAGTCCTACAAGGCTCAACTTTTTCAATTATCTTTCTGTGATTTCCTTACTGCTAGAAGTTTCCCAAGTCTGAACTGCAGTCACACATTCCAGTTCTTTATTCCAGCCAGCTGTAGTAGCATACTGATTTTTTTAAAAAAGGTCTACTTCATTCATTGGTATGTAAAGCATAAATGTATAATTTTAAAATGTTCAAAATGTAGGTATATATAAAGAGATTTAAGGGTCATGCATGTGAACAGGTGAGTGGATGTATTTGTATATTTGACTATACATATTCCATCTCTTAACTCAGTTCATATTCTTCTACTCAAGAAATTATCATAGAGTGTTTTCTGTGTATTTAAATATATACACAAAATATCTATTTGGTTGATATATTTATACAACGGGGAACAAAGTATATATTTGGTTGTTGCATCTTATTATTGTTAATTGCTACAAAGTACAAAGTACTATGTCATATTTAACCTTATTTACATCGGTTACTGTGTCATATTTAATCTTGTTTATGACATGGCCACAAAGGTTTCCAATACTTAGTTTTTACTGTTATCAATCATTATGGAAGGGCATACTTGCAATTATATTTTTCTGAGCATGGTTTATTATTTCTCAAAGATAGATCCTGTGAGAACTCTTATGCAATGAATACACATTTTCACTTTTTATTGATATTATCTGCCAAAGTGCATTGTACATTCTGAAAAAAAAAATAGAGGAAATGTATGTTTCCTTGTGCCTCTATACAAATGCAAATAACCAACCTTGTCTACCAAGCAGGTGATGACTTCTTGTGACCTTGGCTACCTCCGAGTTCAGGGACGTTGTGGCATGTACTTAGTTGAGTTGTGTCAATGCTGTACTACTTTCTTTATCTTAGCAGTATTTGGATATACTTTGATTCCCTTGGATTCTTAAAACTCCTGTCTTTAGTTTTCTTTTGGATCATTTCCCCTCTTTCTATTTTTGTTTTCATATTTCCTGATAACCTCAATAGTGAGGTCGTCATGAGGTCTGCTTGCCTTTACCTTCAGCCGCTGATTCGTTTAACATAAGTAGCTGCTTGTTGCTTCTGGCAAGAACACAAGCTATAGACACTCCCTGAAGGCTGAAGGAATAATAATCATCTCACCTTAGATTCCACTTCCTTTGGCCGAGTTTCTAGCACTCTGTTATCATGTGCTGGAAGAGTTATTTTCTTATTTATATGAAGGTTGTGCTTTTGAAACGTTTCACATCAAATTGCTAAACAGAGAAGAATAAATTTGTAAAAAGTGGTTCATTTTCCTCATTCCAAACCTTTGAGTAAAATTAAAGGTTTGGGAATATTTCGTTTTTGTTTGGCAGTTATTTTATTCTCCGGCACAGAGTATACTGTTTAAGAGCTCTGCCTTAAGTTAGATGAAATAAGATCATGCTCAACATAATTCGATTTCATAAATCATAATAGTTCTTGTTTAAAATTCTATCTACAATTATGTGGGAACTTGAAGTCAAGTGTTGTCAGTGCATATTTCAGAAAATGTCCCAGGGACTCTGGTGGTCAGAGGACCTCATTTGAAGACTCTAATTTAGAAAAAATTTCCTCATTTGTCTGAACAGAAAATCATGGGATTCTTAAGTTTTAGAGGCTCTGATTCAATGAGTTTGAGGTACATACACAGAAGCAAAAATCATTCTATTTTTAACATGTAGCCAGAATTCAACATCCTTGCTATAGAACATAGTAGGATATTTTTCTTTGTAGACACAGAGTCTTTTGGGGGATTATACTGAGCTATTGTGTATACAAACATTTAAAGTATAATAGAATGATGTTTCATAATATTAAACTATGTGGTGTGGATTGGTGTTCCCTTCTGTGAAGACTAAGCTAGACCAAGTTCAAAAACTTCTTCTCCATAATTGCAGGCATGAGGATGATGCTTTAGAATTTAATTTACTGTTAGATTTACTGCACCAGTATTAGTATTTATTCATGTAACTACCTTTCTGTTATGTATCATTTGTCTACTTACTTATCATCCGTCTGTCTATATAAAATGTGTGAATCAAACTAATACAACTAAATATTTAAACCAAATACTAACATGCTTATTCACGTGTGTTTTCACATATAAAAAAATCAACCTCACAAAAGGCTTTTCATAAGTCATTATGGACTTGTTCCCCCACACCTCCAAAGGCCAGTTTGTTATGGAGGACAAACCACTGGGGACATAGTGGGACGATCTGGGTGTGGTGGCACGCGCCTTTAATCCCAGCACTTTAGGCCAACATAGTTTACAGGACAGCCAGTGTAACAAAGAGAAACCTTGTCTTAAAAAAAAAAAAAAAAAAAAAAGATAGTGGAATGTTAACGGAGAAGGAAGAGTATAGTTTCAGGTAGTTTAGAACTCATTTGTGTATCGCTTTCTCGAGCTCTGGGCTTGTGAGGGGCACTACTTCCATTTATCCAGTCCGTTGGACTGTGAGCTATAGATGTGCCTTTTGTTCACCAGATGTAACTGTCATCTTGAAGGCTTACTGCCTCAGTCTGATAACCTAGGCCTAAGCCTGGAAGCTTCTAAGGTTCCCTACAATCTAATCCAGGCCTAGAATGTTTTCAGCCTCTGAGACTTATTGCTGAATAAACTCACCCTTCCTAGTTCTTTCTGAACTCTGGCTGGCTAGTTCAACTCAGATGTTCTGGTTCAAACCTCTCTCTAAGCTGACTGATTCAATCTGGCTTCTCTTAGCTTCTGACCGAATTCTTCTTGGCGTCAAACTAACTCTAGCAATCTATTCTAGTTTTCTGGCTCCTTCTCATTCTCTGGTTCATTCTGTCTTCACCTGTGTCTAGCTTGTTTTCTCTTCAACCTGACTCTGTAAGACTCTCCTGGTAAAACTTCCTCCTCTCTCCTTCTCTTTGCACTGCTCTCTCTTAAGTCACCTCTCTTTCTTCTCTCTTGTGAGTGCTGGATATATCCAATTCTGCCAAATCTTTCACATTGTCTACCTCTCAGTCAATTAGAATTCACTTTAAAACATGGGTGCTTCCTTCTACAAACTAACTTTACTTTCATTGTTTGGCATTAAAGGTGTAAACTCAGGGCATGTCTGCATTCCAATCTAATCACATAGGAGATCTTTGGATGTGATCAGAGCAGCCATATGGCTGGATTAAAATTGCTTAACAGTGAGCATTTTAAGAGTAGGAGAGACAGGATGAAATTCTTCTTAAGAATAGGAGTTCTTATAATCAATACTTCTTGTCTTCATAGATATGCACTTTGCTAAAAAAAAAGTAGATATTGAATTTGGAATCCTCATTGATAGGTCAGAATTTTATTTTATTTTTACATTGCTCAGTAATTACTAGATTCTGAATAAAATAAACCACAAATAAAGTAAATTTCAACATTAGGGGAGACAGAGGGAGTTGAGTTCTAGCTTCTATTATTCTTAAGTTAAAAGAGCATTAACATGTATTATAATCTTAAAGATAAAAAAGAAAATATAACACATCTAGATAAAAATAGAGAAATGTTATTTGTCATAATTTGAGGGTAGGAAAAAGGGAAACAGACATACACAAGAAGAACAAAACTGCATTTTAAAAAGGATAAACTGTATCTTATTAAAGCTAAAATTTATGATCTTCAAGGATATTCTGAAGTGAAACAAAGATGTTAGCATGGCTTGGAGGTAATATTAGCAAGTGCGCTCCTGACAAAGGACTGCACCCAGAATATTAACTCTAACATTAGGCTTGGGAGTGATATTAGCAAGTGCGCTCCTGACAAAGGACTGCACCCAGAAATATATAACCTAACTCTAGCATTAAGTAGACAAGCAGTTGATAGATAAAATTTAGTCATAAAGTTGTTTCTCTAGAATGTATGTCTAAGGTCCTAGTTCAAATTCCAGAGAGGGAGAGAGGGAGGGGAAGGGGGATGAGAAGGGGAAAAGGGAAAGAGAGAACAAGAGAGAGTGAGAATGTGTGTGTGTGTGTGTGTGAGAGAGGGAGAGAGAGAGAGAGAGAAGAGAGAGAGAGAGAGAGAAGAGAGAGAGAGGAGAGAGAGAGAGAGAGAGAGAGAGAGAGAGAATTATTTAAAAATTATTTGAGAGGTACTTGAGGGCTAACAAGCAAGATGTGGAAATCATTACTCATTAGTACCAAATATATATATATCATCCACCATTCCACTGAATGGATAAAATTAAAAGAACTGAAAGAGTAAAGAAAGATGTAATTGAACTCTATATGTTACTTACTGGAATGTACAACAGTTTGGAAGTTACTTAAAAAGTTAAGTAAGAGCTGGGTGTACACCTTTAACCACAGCAGAGGCAGAGGCACAGAATCTCGGAATTTGAGGCCAACCTGGTCTTCAGAGTGAGTTCCAAGACAGCCAGGGCTACACTGAGAAACCCTGTCTTTAAGTAAATAAATAAATAAATAAATAAATAGATAAATAAAGTTAAGTAAATATACTCTTAGCACGTTGAGGCTCTTTGACATCGATGCAGCCATTTTTGTACTCAGCTTCTGTTTCTTTAAAAGGTGAAATTAAGTTCAACATTTTTAAACTTTTCAACTCTGCTTCCTACGAGTAGTTATTCATAGCTGACACTAACATTCCCTGCCAGAGGGTCAAGTTAACCTACACTAGATGATTCAATGGTGTCATAACTCATACTTGGTTATTCACACACTTGGCCACCCTCTGGCTGCACTCTTGTATCTCCACACTTGCTTACACTTTGGCTGTCCTCTGAAAGACCCTAACAACCACCTCACTGACCTCACTTGGGACCAATTATCTTAAAGGCTAGTCAATATGCAATAACCATTCAAAACAATATGTCACTTTTGGCTAAAACAACAACAACAACAACAACAACAACAACAACAACAACAAAACCCTCAGCTTTGGGAGGTGGAGACAGAAGGTGTCCAGCTGTCTAGGGACAAAAATGCAATATTGCTTTGAATGGTTAGCCAAATGTGTTACTGCCCTTACCTTGCCATTTGCGTTTGGTCTGTCCATAAAAGGACTGCCCTGAAAGTAGGTCGATGTCACAGTTAAGCTCTTGAGTCCTTTCTGCGGCCATGATTGCAATCAGCTTTGTCCTGGGCTGTGCATTCAGTAAATAAACCGTCCATATCTGACTGAGACTGAAGTCTGAATGGTTTGTGTAGCTATTCTTGGACTATAACAATCACTGGGTCCTTCCATCACACTGTTATGTATTCAGCTATCAGAAATGAGTTTATGACTCCATACAAAGGCATGTGCATAGGTATTTGGAATAGTTTCTTATTTTTTGGTGTGCATGTGTGGTACGCATGGGTGCACACACCCCCTTTAAGCATGTGTGGAAGTGAGAGGTTGATGTAGAATAACTTCCTAAATTGCTTTGTACCTTAGTTTGCTCATCAGCAAGCAGGGTACCAGGATCCTTCTGTCTGCACCTCCCAAGGCTAAGGTTGTTTCTTTTTGCCTTGTTTTGTTGTTGACAGGATCTTACTGTGTATTCCTGGATGGTCTGGCCTAGAACTTGCTGTGTGTAGTCTGGCAGAGATCCATCTGCCTCCTGGTTCATAAGTGCTGGTCACCATTCCCAGCCAGACCCAGCTTTGTTTGTCCTGAAGAATGTATTTATTTGTTTTTATTTTATGTGCATTGGTGTTTTGCTTGCATGTATGCCTGTGTGAGGATGTTGGATCCCTTGGAACTGGAGTTCCAGATAGTTGTGAGCTGTCATGTGGGTGCTGGGAACTGAAATGTGTCCTCAGAAGGAGATCCAATTCTCTTAAGTGCTGAGCCATCTCTCCTGTGAATCATAAGGATCCAAGCTCAGGCTGTGATGGTGTATAGCTCTTTAACCACTCAGCCATCCTGTCACCACCCTTGTTGAAACTTCTTTCCTAGTCCCAAACTACCAATGACTCAGTTACTCATGGACAAGTAATTACAAAAATAACATATAATGAGATAAGATGACTTGACTATATAAATAATTACTAGTAAAACTGCATAGATAAATTTAAAAAGCAGTATGCTAAATCAATGAAGTTAGATACAAAATAATTTTTTTTTGTATTTCCAGTGAAGTGAAATTATAGAACATACAGAATCAATAGTGATAGAAAACAAGCAATGGTTTTCTGGGGGTGGGAGCTGGGGACAGTGACCTAGGGGACCTCATGGCAGTGATAGTGTGCTGTCTCAGATCTGGGGGTGGGAGCTGGGGACAGTGACCTAGGGGACCTCATGGCAGTGATAGCGTGCTGTCTCAGATCTGGGGGTGGGAGCTGGGGACAGTGACCTAGGGGACCTCATGGCAGTGATAGCGTGCTGTCTCAGATCTGGGGGTGGGAGCTGGGGACAGTGACCTAGGGGACCTCATGGCAGTGATAGTGTGCTGTCTCAGATTATGTCCACACAACTAGCATTAAACTTGCCCTTAAAATGAGTGCCTTTTATTGCATAAATATTCATCGACTTAAAGTGAACACATTGCTACAGGTTACAGGGTTTTAGAGCCCAGAGAGTTCATTAAAGGCTGGCAGTTGAGATTGTACACTGTCAGTTGTGGCAGGATGTTATGAAAAGCAGCTGAGACCGCGGGACAAGCACACTGGCCTGGGAGACAGATAATCCAGCTTTGAAGAACTTTCTCTCATTAAAATTTTGTTATAGATTGTAAGGCACTAAAAGATGTTTCTCTGTCATGCAAAAGGTCAGAGAGTGCTTAGAAATTGGGTAAAAAGAGAATTTACTGCACATGATCAGAAAACAACTTATAAAGATAAACAAAACAAAAACCTTCCCATGAAACTGCAAAGACTCCAGTAGGCGCTTGAAGAATGTTTGGAAGCAAACTGCTGGGAGACTCTAGAGCAGGTCTAAGGAGTATTCTGGGTCAGAAAAAAGGCTGGAGATAGTCTCAAAGATGCGTGTTAAAACCCAAAGCAGGAGCTAAGGCTGGACCTTCTTTGACTTTTTGCCGAAAACTGTATACTTTTATACAGTTATATATTTGATATGTAATATGATTTTTATTGTATAAATTACCTGTTCAAATTATTTGAGATCTCCCATAGGAGCACTTCGTCTTTTCTCTCTCTTATGTACATATCTTTTTATGTAGAGGCAACTGAGATTCACATTAATTTACAAGAAATAATGTAGAAAGATCTTGTATAAACAACCATAGCTGGGTTTCCCACAATATTATCATCATCCTGCACAAAAACATATATTGATTGTATTTACTTAGATTTCCTCAGCTTTATATGCAGTAATTTGAGCATGAGAACATAGGTGTAAGTTATATGTTGTTTTACCTTATTACACTCACAGTCACGTGGCCACCGACGGGGACAAAATACAGATTGATTCCATCACCACAAGACCCTCTGATGTTTGGTATTTACCCCTTCTTTCTACTCATGCATCGGCAGCTGTATTTATTTATTGCAGAATTGATTCTGCCATACAACTGAAGGGATGCTCCACAGGTTGAGGACCCATTCACTTAACGCAGGATATCTAGATTGTTTCCAATTGTAGGCTACTATGAATAACACCGCTGAAATGATTTTTTTTTGTTTGTTTTGTTTCTTGTGACAGGGTTTCTTTGCATAGCCTTGGCTATCCTACACTCACTTTGTAGACCAGGTTGGCTTCGAACTCACAGTGATCTGCCTGCCTCTGCCTCCTGAGTGCTGGGATTAAAGGTGTGCGCCACCATGCCCAGCTGCAAATGATTCTTATGTCTCTATGGTGAAGTTATTTTTTTATAAAACAGTGTTTGTTTGTCTTACCTCATTTCTTAACACAGACATCACACAAATAAATGATACTCTTCTGTATTTGTTTGCAAAGCTATACAATACAATCTGAGCAGTTTTAGTCTGTTCTTAACCCTCTATGCTATTTTGTCTTATTCTCAGCAAACACCGCAGTGATACTTGCACTTTGTAGCTTTCCTCAGCTCCAGTTTCTTCCTCCTGATCTTCCTTGGACCTCTGCCTATGCGTGAATACCCTGGCTCTTCTTGCTCCTCCTCCCAGCTGGCAGGAAGTCCAGCCCTGCTTATCAACTGACTGTAAGCTGTTGTATTGTCATATCAGGGACATATTGTGGACGTTCAGTGTCCTCACTGGTTCCACCCTCATTCTGACAGGACTATAGAGGTAGCCATTTGTAGTCTGTGGCGCACTTCCTTAATTGCTCACCTGAAGAGGACTCTCCTGTGTTTATTTGTGATGGGTGCTTTCGTGTTATGTGCATAACACATATCTCCTTATGTAAATTTTCTAACTGGATCACGTGGTTTTCATTCCTTCTCTTTTCTTTTTCTTTTTTAACTATTGAGCATTAAGGATTTTTTCATTTATTCTAGATACTAGCTTGTTGTCAGAAAAATAGCTTGCAACTATTTTTCTTACATTTTGTAACTTTTTTGTTTTTACTTAAACAGGATATTTTGCATAACAGAAGTTCTTAATCATTACAAGGGCCTGTTTATTCATTTTTCCTTTAATACATTATGCTCTTTTTAAATTTTAGTATGGCACTTTTCATTTAATTACAATTTTAGGTTAGCATACAAGCCGATGGCCTTTACTATGACACCTCTATGCCTGTGTCGCTGTATATTTGTTCCTTCCACATCCCCCTCTCCTCCTCCACTCCCCTGCGGTCCTTCCTCACCTCCAGCTGGTTCTTCTTTTGTTTCCTGGTAGTCTGCCCCTCTGCTTTTTTTTTTTTTGTTGTTGTTGTTTGTTTTTATTTTTATTTTTTTAACACATTTTTATTGAAAGATAAAATAATTCATATTATATCTCATTTTCTATCCCATCCCATACATCCTCCCATTCCTCCCTCCCTCCCTCCCTCCCACTTTCACCCCAATCCCCCTTCCCTATGACTGTGACCAAGGGGGACCTCCTCCCCCTGAATATGGTGCTAGGGTATCAAGTCTCTTCTTGGTAGTCTGCTATCCTTCCTCCGAGTGCCATTGGGCCTCCCCAACAAAGGGACATGGCCAAATATGGGGCACCAGAGATCCTGTGAAAGTCAGTCCCCAGTCTCCACTTAACTGTGGAGAATGTTCTGTCCCTTGGTTAGATCTGGGTAGGGGTTTGATGATGGTTGCATGTTTTGTCCTTGGTTGGTGCCTTTGATCAAGCAGAACCCCTGGGCTCAGATCCACCCATCATAATGTTCCTCTTGTAGGTTTCTAGGACCCTCTGGATCCACTTACTTCCCTATCCCCTATATTTTTTCTCACCTAGAGTCTCAATAGGATGTTCTTACCTCTATCCCACTTTCCTGGTAGGTGCAGATTTTCACACTCCTTGTAGTCCCCTCTCTAGTGCCCACCTCCTGCGAGGTTTCTTCCTCCATTCGTGTAATTCCCTTTCTAGTTTCATCACACACACACACACACACACACACACACACACACACACACACACACACACATGCACACTCACTTTTAAGAAAACGTATGCAGAATGTGTCTTTGTGAGCTTCATTTATTTTGCTTAATGGTAAGCTTTTGCTGTAAATTGCAAAGGCTCTTTGCTCAGGCCTTAGATACAAAGACTTTTTTTTCCCTCAAGTTTCATCTTTGCATTTAGTGTCATTCTTACTTTTAGTGACTTTTTTCCTGCAAGTTGTTAGATTAATCTCAGTGGGCTTATTTTATTTTATTATTTGCTTATGAATATCCACTGCTCTATCATTATTTGTTGAAAAGTTGCTTGCAACTTCATTTATTTTTTTCACTTTTGTAAAAAAAAAACAAAAAAACAAAAACTACTCGAAAATAACCAGTTGGAGATACTTATGTGGGTTTATTTCTAGTCACTTCCCCATTTTTTCTTTTTTTTCTTTTCTTCCTTTCTTTTTTCCTGTATAGAAGTTGCTTATACATATTAGTAACAGGCATCAGTGTAAGGCCTGTAGGGAGAATGAGAGTTCAAGAGCTGGGGTTTGGTGTCATTTTTTTTTTTTTTTTTTTACAAAGTGTTTAAAGAATTCGTGTTTCTCTACAGTAAAAACAAACAAACAAACAAACAAACAAACAAACACCCCAAAAGTTTACAAGAGCAGCTGTATATACAGAACATGGAGATGTTGCTTCACTTGCAGACAGGTTCCTGACCAGACAGGTAGACCAGATGTACAAGTGCAAATGGGCGGGTGAGAATGCTGAGTGCAGAGGAGGACAGAGAGGAGCAAGGGCGTCTTCTCCCAGCATAATCTCCTGGGAGGGGCAGGAGTGCACCGGCCTGGGAGTGCTGGAGGCTGTGTTGGCGTTGCCTATGGTGGTGTAGGCAGGTGACAGAGCGCAGAGTGTCCACCTACCGGGGCTGCTGACGTTTGGCTTTCCTGGCATCAGCTCAGAGAGTGTTTGGGGTGGGATACAGGGCCAGCTGGGTAACTTGGCCAGAAAGGGAAGGAGGTGATTGCTTCCTGGAGTCTGTCTTGGAAAATAGGAGAAGCCAGCTTCTTCCACTCTTCTTCCTCATCACTGGCTGGCTCTCTCTACCCTGTCAAGATGCCAATAATACCCAGTAGCCTGTACAAAAGCAAGGGGCTTCTAGCTTCTCTCGACTAGGCAGGACAGGAGAGGCCACTTGGCTCCTGCTCTTTCTGGGCTATGGGTCTGTCCCTAGAGGGACAAGGGAGGGCCTGGGAGGACACTGGTGGAGGGCTGGCCAAGGACCATGGACGTGCACACACACTGGGTGGAGGCGCGGGGCAGTCACAGGTTCTGGCAGCACTACAGCTTATTGGGTTTCTGTCCATCAGTGATGCTCACCACGTTCTTGTCAGGGGACTCACGATGGGCCAGCGATTTGCCTCTGTGACGCAGTGCGGTGGAGTTCTGGGAGGATGTTCCTGAGTGCTTTGTCCTCACTTGTAGACTCCAAGGCTGTGGTATGTAACCTGGCCTTTTGGCTCTAACTTATTGGTTTCCTAGATCTACCACCCCTCTTCACCCCTAGGTAAGTGAGAAAGAAGATTAGAGGGGCAAGGGGACAGGTAGACCTCTGTAGACTGCTTCCTGCTGTTAATAGGGCCAAGAAACCCAATACTACTATCCCGCTAAAGGGGACACAGCACTAAAATGACCCCTAATGACTTATTGCTACACTCATAAATGAGAACATCCCTCAACCGTCCTCAGAGAGGATTCTTTGCAGTAAATGCCAATTAACACAGATGCTCAAGTGGCCAAAGCACAGAGACTAAGAGACTGTGAAGGGCTCTGCCCTACATGGATGTACACATCACACCTCTCTGTATGAGGCGAAAGACACATGTGGCAGAGAGGATGGAAAGATTGGAAGAGGCAGAAGTAGTGGATGAACTTCAAAGAAACAGTGCTTTCTGGACACAATACTGTAGGTGTGCATATCAATTCAGAGTAATTATGACATCATGCACATGTGCAGGCTTAAACAAGATGAAAATCTCAGTATGGGCTTGAGGGTGGGTTGGTCCAGAAATCGCATCATCAACTAAAGAGCAATTGGCACCTAACAGCTGCTGAGAGACGGGTGAACCGGTTTTCTTTAGCGGTGTCTGTCAATCCTGGTAGGTGGTGCACACTTTAGGGCTGGCTTCACTTCCAAGGGTAGCTGGGCAGCACAAATTGGACTTGATGATTTTTTTTTTAAAAGGAGAAAACTCTAAGGTGGGTGGGTAGGGAGATGAGGGTTGATAGGGTGGATCTGGGCAGAATGGGTGGTGGTGGTGAATATGATCAAAATTGGGTATATGAAATTCTCAAAGAATTAATAAAATATTATTATTTAAAAAGCGATTTGTGTTAAGACAAGAATGAGAAAAAAATAATATCACTTACAGTAATCTCTCTCACTTTCATTTCTTTTTGTATTTTCTTAGCTGTTCTAGTTTATGCTTTCGATATATCTTTTGGACTAAGCTTGCCAATCCTTCAAGAAAAATCCTGCTTGAGTTTTGATAGAAAGTGCTTTAAGCCTCTAAGTTGACTTGAGGAGAATAGAAATCCTTGCTATGTAGACTCAGAGTCATCCAACCTATAAACACGGTGCTTCTGTTTATTCTGGCCATCACCGAGTCATTTCAGCAGAATTTACAATTTTCAGCATTTGGGTAGTGTATACACATTGTAAACATATATGCAAGCACCTCATTTTCTGTGTATTGATTGTGAATGTGTTTTAATTTTGATTTCTATATGTTTGCTGTTAATATATAGGAATGCCCCAGCATTTGGAAAGCACTAGATTCAATCCCCAGCATGCACAAAACTGAGCATGGTGGCATATACCTGTAGTTTCAACACTAACAAAGTAGTGGCAACTGGGCCTGAAGTTCACATTTATCCTGGGCTAGATCAGAATCAATCTCTCTCTCTCTCTCTCTCTCTCTCTCTCTCTCTCTCTCTCTCTCTCTCTCATATCCATCTTTTAGCTATCATCTATCTATCTATCTATCTATCTATCTATCTATCTATCATCTATCTATGTATCTATGATCTATCTATCTATGTATTTATCATCTGTCTTTTATTTATTAGATTGATATATTTGTACTTACCTTGTATCCTGTGAATTTACTAAAATCCCTTTTTAGCATTTATATGTTCAGAATCTATGAGAGTCATTACTTAGAAGAATGTTGCTTAAAAATAGGAACATTTTTCATCTTTCAATATATACATATATATTGATTGAGATATTTTCTAAATATATATGTACATATTCTCATGTTATTTTAGTGGCTAGAACTTTGAGCACTATGTTGAACAGTAGGAGTGAAGAACTGAATCTTTTATTCTCTGTCTTAAGGGAAATTATTTTGAAATTTGCATTAGTATTATCTCAAAAACAAAATGGTAAGTGCCTGTTGGATATCTTTTCTAAGTTGAGTAATATTAAAAACCAGAACATTAATTCTATAACTTATGTATATTTACTAAATGATTAATTTAAAGGATTTGCTATATAAATGTATGTAATTACCAAAGAATAAATACAAAACAAAGAACAGAAAAATGAATGATAGCTGTAATCTTCCACATAATGGCCTTTGTACATGAGCAGTTCTAGCTGTACAGAAATATATAGTGGAAAACACTGTTTTCCCACAGATGTGTGTTCTCTCTCACAATCAGCAGCTCCTGCCAGAGAGGCATACTTGTTATAAATGATTAATATAATTTGGAATTTTACGAGAGCCATTTATAAAAACAGATAGTTCTTGTGTGTTAGTAACTTGCTGGGAGGTTTAATTACGCATGAGTATTAAACTTTATTAAATGTCCTGTATTTATTAATTGATATGTCCATTTTCTTAAGGCTGAGAGTGCTCCTTTCTCAGTCCATGAACTGGGACCTCTGACAGCACACTTTGCTGTGAAAATTGAGGGAGTCTTAGTGGAAAGCCAAGTGCCAGTCATACAGGATTTTGAGAAAGTAAAGTTCAAAGGAGTAGGTTCATAAAAATACAGCAATTCTCCACTGCACATTAAAGCATACTGGTGGTCAGTAGTATAAAATATGAATTATACAGAAATGATAGCACAGAAAAGATCACATGCACACTCGAGTTACGGAACAAAGAAGAAAATACTGTTTATGGAGATACAAAAGCCACTATTTTTTTAGATCTCATTGTACTTTGTGTGTAGTGACCTCATTTTAGAGCCAACAGAAAGCGATGATACTTCGCCAGCTTTACTAGGGAATACAATCTACTCACCACTCTTTATTTTCAGTCTCTTTTGTTTTGTTTTTAAATTTACTTCTTTTGACATTATACTACAATTGCATTACTTTATCCTTTCCTTTCCTTCCTCCAGGCTTTCACATCTACCTCTCTTTGCTCTCATTCAAATGCATGACCCCTTTGAAAAATCATTGTTAACACACACACAAATTCACATACACACACATATATATGATTATATATTATTTAAATGAAAGTCTCAAATGCTCTACTTTACCAATAAATACTCAGGAGCCAGATGTTGGGGGTGGAAATCTGCTAGCTCAGAGAGGCAGAGAAAGCCCTAGCTGACCTTCCTACTCACATCATGTCCAGATGGAAAAGGCCCAAAAGGCTCATTAGTTCAGCTGACAGCCCAGGAGGAAAAGGCCAAAAAATCCAAGGCCGAAGCCTTGCTATCTCAAAGCTCAAAAAGCCCCAGAAGCCAACAGCCAAGGAGCTGAATATCTAAAGGGCTAAAAAGCTGAAAGCCCCTTCTACTTCTGTCTTAAATACCAGTCAACTGAAAGTCCCTCCTGTTCTTTAATCCCTGTCAGCTGGTTTCTTTCTCCACCTCTTGACCTAGGGTTAACTTTATTAAATCCTGTCTACAGAAAGCTCTTGGGTTAAAGGTGTGTGCTAGGGCTCAGCCACAGCAAACAAAAGACAGGTTTTTACAGTTCACAATCTCAGGGATTCCAATGGGATAAAATATCCTGCAACATGTGTGTAGTCGTGTGTGTGTGTGTGTGTGTGTGTGTGAGTGTGTGTGTGAGTGTGTGTGTGAGTGTGTGTGTATGTATGTTTTCAGGGCTGACTGTTTGGTATTAGATAACCACTTGTGTGCTCTTCCCCAGAGAAGACTGTTTTTTCCATTCATTGTCTTTTACAATCCATTCTTTCCCATCCTTATTTTTCTACCATTTTTTTTTATTTGGTCCATCTAAATGATTGATTTCCTCCTGGAATTTCTGTGTCTCTTTTGTCATACTCTTCTACTGTTGCAACTCCTCCAACTCCATATCGTCTAATTGATTTCTCTAGACCTGTACTCAAGTTAATTCTATGGCCCTAATGTTGTATGGATGCCTAGGCTTAATGATCTTAAGGTCCACTATTGTCATTTTCTATTTCTATTTATTCATCTAATCAAACCATTATAGTATTTCCCTCCCTTTTCTCGAATCTTCAGAAATTTCCCCCATTTTTTACTCAGTTGATGGCCTTGTTTCTTATTTCACTGAGAAAGTGTAGGCAAGAGATCACAAGTGTGAAAAACCACTTACTAGCATGAATTCATACTTACCCATGTTCCTACTGGCTCCTAGGTATGAGTTGTCTGCCTCCGGACCATGACCCTCCCTTTAAAGATGGTGCCTATCACTTCACATATCTAATCCAGGCTGAAGCATTACCAGGGCCTGAGTCCTGTGGCACAAATCATGCTTGTGTGTTATAGACGTTGAGTATTTTATTCACAGATGGGCAGCAAAGAACAAAAGATCATTGTAGCTGGCTACCAAAGCTCAGGGAAGTGGCAGGGGGCTGATGAATGGTCAGTTGGATGTATCATTTGTGTCATAGTTGAAGGACCCTGGAGGGCAGCTTGTGCTGTGGTACAAACCCAAGAGAAATGTGGCTAACATGGTGGTGCTTTGAAAGGCATCTTAAGAGACAGGAATTACATCTAGGCCATCTTTATACTTTCTCCCCATTGCAAGATGTTCCATTCCCTATGAGGAAAAAGATCAAAGCTGGGGCTCTTCATGAAGCTGCTCCCAAAGCAACGTATTGTATTTCCATTAGTTACCCAAGAAACATGCCCAATATTTTTATATAAGTTTATAGATCAGACAAAATTATGTTGACTGTTTTGAACTAAAACTTAAAAAAATGTTTTTATTTTATGTGTTTTTCCTTCATGTATACATGTGCATCACATACATGCCTGGTGTCCATGAAGGCCTGAAGAGGGCATCAAATATTAGACCCTCTGGCGCTGGAGTTAAGGATGGTTTTGAGCCACATGCAGGTGATGGGACTCAAAACCACATACTCTGCAAGAGTAGCCAGTGCTCTTAAATGCTGAGACATCTCTCTACCCCTCGTGAACTGAAATTTTTCTAATCACAAAATAATAAATGAATTATAGTGAAGAAAACCTGTGTGTGCCTTGCATAATTAATATGTCTTTGTGGTATCCCAAACACCTGTGGGCCAAGGTCATTTAAAGACACGCTCCATGATGAATATAAACTCCATCCTTTTAGCTACTTAGGGCAAACGTCGTGGGGTTAAACCTGAGGTGTCTTTCATACACCCATGTTTAATCCTCCAGCAAAATGAGATTACTTCTCAGAGCCACCTTGGCCACCATTCAACTTGAAAAATCTCTTGTATGGATTATTTTAATTATCTCAAAAACTCTTCTTTCATTTTAAAGATTTCATTTGTATAGTGTCTAGGGTGGTGATGATGTGTGCCATGGCACCTGTAGACCAGAAAACAGCTTACAAGAGTTGTTTCTCTCTTTCTACTATGTGCCACCCTGGGAATTGAACTTAAGTCATCAGCATTGACTGTCCCTCTCACCCCCTCTTTTCTTTCTAGGTTTTATTTTTTAATGACTCCTCATCGAGATCATCATGGGTCCTTTCCTGAAACTTAGAACTTATGTCCTGCAGCCTAAAATGTTTTAAAGGCTTTCTACCTAAAAAGAGGCCACAAAACTATTCCCCAAACTTAGCTACCTATTATTTCTCTACACTTCTTCATTCTCTCTAGCTACACATGTCTACATCCATTTTTCAGACAGTGTCTGCATGCGTATCTCAGAGCTGTTGCTCTGTTCTATCCCTCTAAGGCATTTTTATGCATCATTTTATGCAGTCATTTGCTCAAACATGACTACTTACCCTTACCCAATTATCATGTTTAATACTGTAACCCCTGTTCCTTGGCTCAGCTTTCCCTGGATCTGATTTCTTTCCTTAAATTTGTTATTAGGACTATTTGACTAACAAGTCTGACCGATCAGGAACTTTAATGTTTTGTTCACTATGCCAATGACAATACCTTGGGCCAACTGTTACTTAATGAGTATTTGATAAAGACATGTATGAGTAAATACTGAAAAAGGAAAAGCTGAGCTGGCAATTTTAGCACACACTTCAGGAAAAGAAACCTTGCATTCTAATACTTGCATTTGGAGGTGTGCTGGAAACACACTCCAGCCCCTTTCTGGGAAGACTGAGGTCTGCTGAGAGGTGCGGAGCAGATTCCGGAACAGAGTCCTTGTCAGCAAAGAGGCATGAATTACTGAGAACAACTTCACTGCAGGAACCAAACCGTATCATCAGCCGTACTTGAGTGTGGTGCCATGTGACATGATCAATAACTATGATGTACAGTTTAGGCTGCAGCAGTTCTTGAACATGACAGTCTGGAAGGAAATGGCAATATCAACACTGGATCTTTTCAAGCCACAAATAATAATGCCTAATTGCCTTAAAAAAAAACAAAACATTATCTTTGTTACTGTCATCATTGCCCTTATCCTGTTCATCCTCCTCCTTGGAGTAATATTGAAGAGGAAAGGAAATACTCTTTAGTAGTATATTTACCAAGTTTCAAAACGCCACATCCAATCAAAAGAAGTAAACTACACTTTCAAGTCCAAGGCAGGGCCATCATTTCTTGACATTTCTATCGGAATGTTTGCTTGGAGTTTTTGATAATCTTTTGCTGCTGCAGTCTTTCCACTTGGCTGTCATTACTCCAGAGAGGCGGCTACTCTAATTGCAGTGAAGGTAATCTGAATTTAGGTCTTTTGAAGCTTCTCTTCCCTTAACGATGTCTCGCATCCCTGACAAGCGCTGTTTAGAGTGGCAGGCTGTTCATGGTCCTCTAGTTCATGGAGAGGAAGACAGCTTAGAAATAGAAAATAAAAGTGAGATGCTCACATCCTGGTCTCCTTACTTTTCATCCTTTAAGGGGTGGATTTAAACCTTGAGACTGTGAGAGAAGAACAATTGCTGGAGGTCCATTAGTGCCTTACCTTCAGGAGCAGTTTAAATTGCTAGTCCAGAGAATGGGGGGGGGGGTGGGGCAATCGTGGCGAAGAGGAAGGGGAAGGGCAGACACCTGGATGGACGATGAAGGCTGGTAAGCAGGAAGTGCTTCTTCCCCTCTCCGTCTCAGCAGGTTCTGTTTTAATTACCTGTCATGGGACAAGCAGAGGATGGGAAGACAGTTTATGCTTTGAATAAGTACTCATGTTAGGGTAGGTGGTGCTTCCAAAAACAAAATAAGAAGGAAGAGAAAAAAGGGAAGTGTAAATCAAAAAGAGGATTTGCTGCATATAATTTCAAACTAGATTGTTTCTATTCTGCTTACCTTGGGCACACGGGCTACATGAAAGTCTATCAGATGCCTATGGCTGTCAGGAGAGCGGATCTGCTTCCCCTATGTGTTCGTCAGTTCTCTGAGAGTTTTGTGCAAAGTGTTTTGATCATGTTCGCTCCTCTCCTCTTAGACCTACCCCGCCACATGATTGATTGACATCATGTAATTAGTTCATCGTATCTTCCACAGTTAATGCTATTCTTATTAATTTCGGCTAATGTTCCTTTTCTTGATTAAATAACCTTGGACATCAGGAGCTTTAAAAAGTAATAATGAACACAAAATTGACATTCTTTCAATGTTTCATTTTCAAATAATTTCAAACTTAGAGAAAAATTGTCTGAGTAGGATGGTGAACTGATGAGTGCCCTTCTCCTGGAGATATGATTGAAGTTTTACCTGGTATTCTAATAATAATAATATATTCTCTTATGGCAAAAAAAAAAAAAAAAAAAAAAAAAAAAAGCCCACAATTGTCCTTGGTACTGTTCTTATAGCGATGCAGAACTTAACTGCAGTCTTGAAGAAATATAGTGGGCACAGCAGCCAAGTGTGGTTGATTTTCATCCCCTAACCTGGTTCCCACCCCAGTCCTAACGAGTAACCTTTCTCCTCTAACACTGTGTAATCTGGGGAAGTCGAGAATGCGTGCTTTCCTGACTCATCCTATAATTAATTTTTGTATGGGAAAAAAAAAAAGCAAATTCAGTGTCACACATTGTCATGGCTTCCTACTGCCCTTTACTCGGGCAGAGATCATGACCTTGATTATTTGGAAGGCCACTCAGTTCATTAAAATTTCTGATATCCGATTCTTTCTCCTGATTGTAATCATACTCTGAATTTTTGTCTTGCTATTGGAGAGCTGATGTTGAATTCTCTCTCTCCATTAAGCAGCCTGTAATACTGATTGGTTTTTATTTCACTAGAAATGTTAGCTGTGATCTCTTGATTTAGATGCTATCTGTAAGAAGTCTCCATTATACCCTTAAATTTCTTTTGCTCAGTAATTAATAAAATTATTTACAATTAATAAATTGTTTTTTAATCAATAATAAGTAATATCAATAATTAATAAAATATTTCTAGGATAATTTGAGAGTGTAAAATCCTAATTTCTGTCTTTCACTAAACCACTAATCTTAGGATCTTTGATGTCTTACTTGAATTCATTGTTATTTAAGAATCAGCCTTTCTGTCTTCACTTACCAGGAAACTGGGACAGAGGGGAGGACATCCTATTGGGACTCTAGATGAAGGGAGCATGGGAGAATAGCAAAGTACAATGATCCAGAGGATCCTAGAAACCTACTAGAAGAACATTATGATAGGCAGATTTGGGCCCAGGGGTCCTGCTCAAACTATGGCACCAGCCAAGTACAATACCGGCTGTAAACTTCAAATCCCTACCCAGATCTAGCCAATGGACAGGACATTCTCCACAGCTGAGTGGAGAGTGGGGTATGACTTTCACACGAACTCTGGTGCCTCATATTTGACCATGTCCCCTGGAGGGGGAGACCTGGTGGCACTAGAGGAAGGATAGCAGGCTACCAAGAAGAGACTTGATACCCTATGATCATATACAGGGGGAGGAGGTCCCCCTCAGGCACAGTCATAGGGGAGGGAGTAAGGGGAAAACGGGAGGGAGGGAAGAATGGGAGGTTACAAGGGATGGGATAACCATTGAGATGCAACAAGAATAAATTAATAATAAAAAATAAATAAATAAAAAAATAAAATTCCAACAACAACAAGAAGAACAAAAAAAGAATCAGCCTTTCTGTTTTCTGTTTATCTATTTATTCAGTACCAGCAAGAATGCATAGTAGGTCCTACTTATTAAGTGGTTTATAATCCACTGCTATTTTCATTGTTTCTTTTTCACTTTATGTGCATATGTAGACGTGCATGCACATTTGAACCATGTGTGTGCCTATGCATGGAGGCTGGACAAACACTCCACGTGTTGGTCATTTTCTTATTTTCAGGCACCATACACCTGTTTTTGTCTGTTTGTCTTTGAGATGGAGTGTCTCATCCAGTCCTGGGATTCACTAATTAGGTTAGACTGGCTGGCCAGCAAGCCACAGAGATCCCCATGGCTCCATCTTCCTCACACTGAAATTACAAGCAGGTGCCAGCACATCTGGCTTTTTGTACAGGATCTGGGGGTTGAACTCAAGTCTTCATGCTTGTGCAGTAAGCACTTTTCTGCCTGAGCCATCTCCCTGACCCCTGGCTGTGGACTGTAATGCTCAAATTGTTTCAGGTTTGATTGGTGGGAGGCTTTTCAAGATACGTTCATGTGCCCCTTCTCAGCTCCCCATTATCTTTTGAGAACATTCTTTTATTGTCAGATGAATATGTTTAGACTTCACTGTGTCCTTTTCCTGCTCACCTTTGGGATATCTGCAGGGCTATGGTCTCTTCTGGTGAAGAGATATACTTAGAAACCAAGACTTGGACAGTAACTTTAATTATTGCCGCTCAAGTACCATTATAGCTGGCAGTCCTGATACACATATACATATACATGTACATATATGCTCACCCAAATGAATCAAGATCTATTTGCATGCTATGCACCTGTTTGTGTATATGTACAGAGAAACAGACATACACAGTTGTCTTCCCTTGCGAGTGTGGCGGACTGGGAGCTTCAGCTTATTGCTGCTGTTCAGTACTACAAGAGTGCCTTGAACCACATAGTGTTAGTCTAAGAAAAAGATCAGAACTGGAAAAATGATTTCTATTAAATGTGTATTTCTTTTATAGCATTATAAAGTTGAAAATATTAACTACTAATGATTTGTTTATCTATTACTAATCTTCTATCTATCTATCTATCTATCTATCTATCATCTATCTATCCTGTCATCACCTATCTGTTATTGCCATATTATTATTATCTATCTGTTATTGCTATATTATTATTATTTGTATGTTATTTACATTCATGAATCTATCCTCTATCATCTACCTGTCACCTATCATCTCCCCATTTATCATATTTCTATCAATGTTTTTAATACTTACTCTTCCAAGGTTACTCATATAACCTTCTGTAAGGTTCCTAGGAGCCTAGACCTTTCCATATTTGTGCCTTTCCAGTAAAAAATGCTGGTTGCCCACACATACCAATCATCATCTTGCTCAGCATCTAACTTGCTTGGGAGCCTTCCAGTCATCAAGCCCTGTCTCCATGGACCATTATGGAGAATAAGGCAGGAGTTTCCATCATCTTAAAAGTGAACTGTGAGTGCTGACTCCCTATGTTGCCTTCATGTAGACATAGACATTGGAAGCAGTGTTATTGAAGCAGCAAAGCCATAGTGTATGAGAATTTTATTTAGTCAACTTCAGCTTAGTATACTGAAAATATTGTCTCTACTGTAGTCACTTTATACCTATATCTGTATGTATACACGTTGCTGTGTGGAAAGGAATAACAAGACTGTGATTTGCTGCATTTTGTGAGCATGCCAGTGTATTTTTAGGGCAGATTTGACCATATGTGCTACTGCTTTTATACACAGAATCCAACCTTTCTGTGAAGTATGTCTCCAAAGAATGATCTAAATTGTCTCAACATCTAGCCAAATTATGCCCCCAAAGAACACTTTATTTTGCTTTCCAGAATTGAAGTGGAAAGGATCAGATATTGATTCTAAAGTTATTCGTGTGTCCAAGGAAAAAATTATTCAGTATTTCATATGTTTGTATCTTTTTAAGAGACAAACAAATGCTTTCAATTAACACTGTGGCACAAAGCTTTTAAGCCGAGACCCAGGAAGGTTGAGTCAGGTTCTGGATAGATAAAAAAATATAAATGTTTCACTAGTAATTTGCAGAAGCCAAGGCAAAGAGCATGCTTATTAAGCATATAGACCTTGAATGTGCGGGCTGGGAAGAAGACATGAGGCTTAGATCAGAGAAGGGAAAGTCAAGGACAAACTTATTGAGTGGAGTGTTCATTCATTCAACATGTGTTCAGGAAGGACGTGATACAGACATCCCTCTGTACCTCTGCGGGACTGTTTTCCACTCCAGGACCCATGGTATACACTGTCTGCACATATGCAGACTCAGGGATACTCAATATACAATGCTTAAAACACGAGAGGCCTGTATAAAAATGTATATTTGCATATACCCTATGAATATCCTTCACATGTTTAGAGTCATCTGAAGATTACTTGCAATACTTAATATGATATGTCCTTAGATAAATAGTTCCTAACACTGTATTTTATGGGAAATGACAGGAGAAAGTATATATATATATATATATATATATATATATATATATATATATATATATATATATATATATATATATATTCCAATACAGAAAGATACATTTTGCTTTGAATAGTTTTGAGCCACCAAGGTTGAGTCTGTCAGTGAGGACCCATGTGTATAGAGGAGTGAAAGTATATTCCAGTCTTGCTTCTTTTGTGCATGTGTAAATGCATAAATAGGCCATGCTCCTGTTCTGAAGAAACTCTCATTGTGAACACAAAAGCCATGTCAACTTGTGAGTACAGACTGACTCAAAAGTCTCAGTATAGATTTATCATTTTTGGTAGCTGGTGCTAAATTGCATTCTATAAGGTTGATATCAGTTTATTGAATCAAAAAGCAATTTCCAAATGTGACTTCAGGCCCCTTTCCAATAATGTCCCACATATTTGAAAAGCACAATTTAAGAAATATTTAGGTAAAAATTAGATTTACCTAAAGTCTTTTTCTCTCCTCTCTTTTGGTTGTTAAATAACAAGCAAGTGGATTCTAATTGTGAGAAAATTCTGAAGCGCTTGCTCCTTAGAGTTTTCTAGATATTGGCAGCACAGTTCTGGACTCTAAGGCATGGAGAACAGGAAGTGCTATTTATTTGTTCATCTGTGTAGTGTTCACTCAGCAGAGAGGTTTGGAGCTGCTGTGGGAGGAATGATACCTCTTTAGAATCCCGGAGGATTATCTGAACTTCACACAGTCAGACACTCATAACAAACATCTCAGTAGATTACCTCAGATACTTTGAGAATCTGAAAGAAATTATTAGTTGCTCTTAAGCAGTGAAGGCCCACCCTTAGGTGAGAAGCTATTGGCAATTTTAGCCTCTGAGAGAAGGAGACTGTAAAAGTAACTTAGATTCTCCTGGCTCAGTTGTTGTCTGGAAGGCTCACTGCCTCTTTCTGCTAACCTAGACCCAGTCCTGGAAGCGTCTAGCCTCCATACAATCTAACCTAGGCCTAGAATGTTTTCAGCCTCTAAAACTTACTGCTTAATAAGCTCACCCTTACTTGTTCTTTTTAAGATCTTAGCTGTCTGGTTCAACTCAGCTTTTCTGGCTCAAACTCTTCTCACAACTGAGTTATTCAATCTGGCTTCTCTCTTGGCCTGGAATTGCGCTGCTTGGCCTCAAACTAACTCACCAATCTGCTTTAATCTTCTGGCTTCTTCTCATTTTCTGGCTTATTCCATCTTTACCTAAGTTCTCTCTCTCTGCAATCTATCTCTCTATTATTGTCCTGGTAAAACTGCCTCCTCTCTCTGCAAAGCTGCCTCTTAAGTAGCTTCCCTTTCTTTTCTCTTCTCCTGAGAGTTGGATGTATCCTATTCTGTAAAATCTTCTCTGATTTGTCACTTTTTCTGCCGCTCAATTAGACATCACTTTCAAACATGGGTGCTTCCTTCTACAAACTAACTCTACCTTCATTGTTTGGGATTAAAGGCATGCATCACCACACTTGGATCTAAGCTTTTCTTTACCTGATACTTGCTCTATACCAGGCTGGCCTTGAACTCAGATCAGTTTGACTTTGTCTCCTGGATTAAAGGTGTGTTTGTATTTCAGCCAAATCACACAGACCTAGAAGGTCTTTGGATGTGATCTCTTGCCAAAACAGCCATGTTCTGAATCAACATTCCTCTACAGGAAAGCCAGTTTTCTCTAAGTAGGAGAGAACAAGATGGATGTGATCAAAGCACACTGTATGAAATTATCAAAGTAGTAATAACAACAACAACAATAACAATGAAATATTAATATAAAGTAAAACAATCTGGTAATTGTTTATGAAAGGAAAGAGATAAGCAATGAAACCTGTAATATTTCCATTCTGTAGCATGCTGTCTTTGGGGATGCAACTGCTTTCTCTTTATATTTAGATACTTTATTTATTTTTTTATTAATGGGGTAATAATTAGTGAGAGTCTTGTTTCATGGACTCTTATAGTTGTTGACATACTTTCAGTTCGATACAGTTCTTGGCAAATGGGTACTAGGAAAACAATTAGCCCTTCTGATAATCTATATGTCGCCTTCACAAGTAATTCTCCGGTTAAGAGCTCTGGACTATTAATGAGAACCATGCGACCTATACAGAGCAGTGTTCAATTTTTAGAGCTGATTGCTTATGTCTTGAAAATGTCAGTGTGCTTTTTCATGGTGCAACTATTGGAATCAAAGCTTTACATTTCTCTTACGCCTAGTACTGTGTATCTCTTTGGGTTGGACTCCTGAAAAAGAATAGAAGAATCCTACATTTCTGGAAAATGTTAAAGAAGTAGTCATAACTGGGCACCCAGGCCAGTTCCTCTTTGGAAGAGGAAGAGACAGGAGAAGAGAGTCAGGAATGCTGCAGTTCCCTTATTATAGGCAGGCAAAGCAGGCAGAAATGGATGGAGTGCTACTGAGGTCCAGACCACATTTCATTCTTCTGTTTTAATATAATTTCATTCAACTAGCTAATACATACAAGGTGTCTCAGCAGCATTAACGTTTGAGCCTTAGGCAATCAGATCTGAGGGCCTATTCTGCTCAATTCATAATGTGGATTATGTTTTATAATATTGCTAAGACTTGATTATTTGTACGTTCTGGAAGGCATAGCTCCTGCACTGAACATTTAAGAGAGAATTGCTACAGAACATTGAACATTAAACAGGGAGCTAGTATAGGTAAATCTCACCAAAATAAAGAAATGATCCTATAATTGCAATATTAGAGTTGTCTATTTGGATGATCATTATATCAGCAGTTTAATATGACCATCCTGGCAAGCACTGAAAATGAAAGAGTTAGCACAAGGAACTGCTTGAGCATTTTATTACAGCCCAGGACAGAGACTGCTAAAGCACTTATTTAAAACATACGGGCACACATTCCTCCCACTGTCATCTACTTAAGTCTATCACATCTACTTGTGTCCTACTCTCATCTACTTGTGTCTATATCATAGCTAGGTACAGATATGAAAGGCACATTATCCCCAACTATGACATGATAGTCATAGAAAGTGGTTGTTACCATCCATGCTAACCTGTTGGTGGACATGCCCTGACTTAAAACTCATCATTTACTTTAAGTAGGTTTGATTTTCTGTCTAAAAGACAAAATAGAACATGAACAGCCACCCCTTACTAAGTTTACCTAGTTGAATGTTCTAAATATGAATCAATATGCATTACTCCTCAACATTGGAAGATTAAAGGAATAAATGATCCTTCGAAACCGAAAGTGAGATCCTCAAGAAATGTCAAGAAAATATTTGGTGCAGTCTCATTTTAAGGACTGGAAGGCGATCGTATAAGCATTTTGACATTAAAGGAAAAGGCTGTTCCTATCTAATGTAACCCAATTAATTTGGATCTGCTTCATTTGAAATCAGTAACGGAGTAAGATATAATATGGTTTTCCTTATTGGGATTTAGTTTAAAGGCCTCACGTGTAATAAGAATGTTATGAATGTATGAAGAAGATGAAATGTGCTACTGGAGGCAGACAGTGTGTTAGATATAGGGCCCCCTCCCCCACTTTTGGAAATGTTCCTTATTTGTATTCACTGCTGCTTTTATTTCTCCAACAACTGCGCACAGGACCAAGGAATTTTCCAGAGGAGACCATACAAAAGTTCATCCAGTTTATGCTGAAAGAAGACATGTTTTTATTATTAAGGTGAAATTGAAGCACAAAAGAAAAATGAACAGCGTATTTTTATGGTCCTCGGGCAAGAGAGCGTCCTTTCACTGATATATTTGTTTAGGTGAAACCTGAAGTAACAGGACCTGCTCACTGATAGACATTCAAAGGTTAAGAAGAGGGTGACGGATTACTTGTTGCCATGCCAAGGAATCTTTTGGGTTGTGTTTGAACCAAATCCGTGGGAAACGAAGTCTGTCAGAATGTCAGGGAGAGATTCGTATATTAAAAGACTACAAGACTAACAATTAAAATACGTTTTCCTGAGTTGGAAATTGCAATACATCACTTTCAAAGACAAAAAATGGAAAGTCCTCCATGTTAAAAAATAAACAGGAAGTTAAATTCTGATGGTTTGACAGTATTACTGGTAGACTTGACTACCCTAGTTCTATAATTGAAACTTACTAACTCTATACAAATACTTATTTTTGTTGTTTTTGCTTGTGTGTCTGCAGCATGGATAACATGTAGTTTATGACATTTAGGTTATAAGTCAAATCTGAGGCCTAACTGCCATATCCAGGAAAAATTACTTTTTGAATATTACATTACAACCTTCAACTCTTATAATAGGGCAGGAGTTCAAATACAAATATTTACCTATTAAAGGTGTATGGGTGACTGGATTACATACTAGTTCCTCTTGTTCTGAAATGACTTCATAAATAGAATTTTGAACTGTATTTCTCTACCACAGTGCACACACATACACATACACCACACACACACACACACACACACACACACACACACACACACACACACACACACACACTCCTGTTTGTCTGGCTAGATAAAAGATTATTATAGCATCTCTAATACATAAGGGATGTTAGGAAACATAACACATTCCCGGTGTTTCTCAATTAAAAAAGACATTGCAGCACACTATACTGCCTTTTTTTCCTTATTCCCTTTATAGCCACAGCATAATTTTAAAAGAAATTGAGTAAGGTAACTCAATGCAAATTCATTCAATCTGATGCTAGAAGTAAGAGCATACTGACTGAGTCAGATATGGGAGCTTTTAAGAAACAGGATTAAGCTGCAAAATTTCAGTTCACCTAGAATCAATTCCCACAGGCCACTGTTGTAGAAATGATGATACTGGGTTAAGAAAAAACATTTTATTTTTCTTATGAAAAAAAAAAAAAACCCCACAAGGTAGAGCATGCCACTTATGCTATCCTAGAGAAGTTTGGTGATTATCCTGTAAATGAACATCGATTTTTGTGTAGACTCCAATATTTTCAATCTCTGAGAAATTGCTCTGGTGTCCTAAATGGACAATTGCAAAATTATGGCAAATATCTCTTGGTGAAGTGGTTGTTTCTTTTAGAAAATAAAAGAGTGAGAAATTGTTTCACAAAACTTACTATGTTATTTTTAAATATTAGATTTAATACATCAGAGACAGACAGACAGACAGACAGAAGGAGAGAGAGGGAAGGAGGGAGAGGGAGCGAAAGGGAGAGAGATGGAGGGAGGGAGGGAGGGAGGGACGGACGGAGGGGAGGGAGAGAGAGAGAGAGAGAGAGAGAGAGAGAGAGCGCCAAACACCCAACTGAAACCTCTATAGTAAATATTATGTTACTATCTAACCCACAAGGTGGCACTAAAGAAAAAAAGTGACAAAAATGAAGATCCCAGGCAAGTTACTCACTAAACCAATTCTATATTTCATTCTATTAAGAGAATTAATCCTATTTGATGAACCAATCATCCACATTGTAATATGAAAATGACTCCAAAGGCATGTCTTCAGGGCTGTTGTCTTTCACGGAATGTTGTGGAGAAGAAAGTTTCATTCAATTCCAGAGTTTGCCGTTTTCTTTCTTTCTTTCTTTCTTTCTTTCTTTCTTTCTTTCTTTCTTTCTTTCTTTCTTTCTTTCATAAGATAAAATATAATAGAATAAGATAAAACAAGAAACAAACACATCAGAATTGTACAAAAAAATCAGAAGGAAAAGAGCCCAAGAATAAACGCAGGAATCAGAGATCCGCTCATTCACAAACTCAGGAAATCCATAAAAAAACACTAAATTGGACGCAGTGATCTACACACAGAGGACGTGCTGTGGCCCTGTGCATGGTGCAGACCCACTCGGGCCCTGTGCATGGTGCAGACCCACGCCGGCCCTGTGCATGGTGCAGACCCACGCCGGCCCTGTGCATGGTGCAGACCCACTCGGGCCCTGTGCATGGTGCAGACCCACGCCGGCCCTGTGCGTGGTGCAGACCCATGCGGGCCTTGCGCGTGGTGCAGACCCACGCAGGCCTTGTGCATGCTGCTTCAGTCCCTGTGAGTGCACAGGAGCTTTAATCAGGCTGATTTAGAGGGCCTTGTTTTCTTGGTGTCCTCCACCCCCTCGGGCTTTTACAGTCTTTCTGCTTTCTTGTGCTCAGGGTCCCCTGAGCTCCGATGGGAGGGATTTGATAAGACATCCCATAAGGGCTGAGTGTTCTAGGGTCAGAGCTGGTCATTTCCCAAAGACTAATTTGGTTAGTGCTTTGTGTGTGGTTAGTCTGTGCTTTGTGGTTTTTATTCTATTTCCCCTCCCTCAGGCACAGATTTCATGACTATTGCTTGGTCATAAACCATGCCTAGTTCTCCCGCCCCCCCAACCCTGCCCAATCTTGCATAGTGCTTAGGATCTAACGCTCTCGCTATTAAGTTTTTAAAAGACCCAACATGTTTAACCTTATAGAATATCTAGTAGATTGTTGTATTTGTGTTTTTTATTTTTATACCATTATAACATATGAATTGTGTTTTAAATTTTTGTATGTTAAAGTGTGCACGTATGTGTGCATGATGTATATGGATGAGTATGTATGTCATGGCATGTCCTCGGAGGTCTGAGGACAACTTCGTGGAGTCACTCTTTCTTTCCACTTCTATGAGAGGTGGGGATCACACTCAGATCACCAGACTTTCATGACAAGCACCTGTACTTGAAAAGCTGCCCCTTTTTTCCTGAATAATGTTTTTTTTTTTTTTTTTAATGACCAAGAAAAGGCATTCTAGTAAAAGTTCAGTTATTTGAATTTCAAGAGTAACTCTGGGACCTGGGATGTGAAGGTGCAGAGATGCCCTTCTTCTAACACCAAAGCACAGTGAGAACATCCCTGAGCCTGTGTGAGGGTGTGGAGTGTGGTGCTCTCAGATCAGCCTGTACAGAGGGAGAAAAGAAGGCCATTGCAGTGGCATAGTCTTCATACGCAATCCTAAAATTAACGAGCGGAAAAAATCCCTATAGTTATGGTACAGTGGGATGGACAAGGCTAGGGATGGCTTTCTAACTTTTATCTTTGAATATAAGGGTTAATAATGGACCAAGAAGAATGATAAGAAGATGTACAGATTAACATTTGGAAATAAATGTCATGATATATCTTTTGCCTTGATTAAAAAAATTTGGTGAGGTTTGAAAATTAAGCAATATATTCTGTCACTGTTATATATGTACACACACATACACACACACACACACACACACACACACTCACACATAAACACGATTGTACCTTTGGCCAGAATATTGATTCACCAAACCTATATACTATAGACTACGTTATTTAAAGTAGGAAATCACTGTAGTTAAAAGTTAGCCTCTAAGGAATCAATGGAAACTATTTCGCTTGGACTATAAGCAATGCAGTCCCTTGGCTTGGTATCTGAGAACTCTGGAAATCTGTAATGAAGAAAACAATGTTAACATTTGGAAAACATCATGAATGTTTAAGGTTATTTTTATTAACTCAGAATGTGTAAAAAACATTTGAGTGAGATATTTAAAAAAAAAAAAAGTTAGCCTCAAAGACTCAAACACAGGCATGTGAGTCAAATACCAGTGAGACAGACATATGAAGACCGCATGTTCAGAAAACCTGGATTACATCCTAACATCTCTTCATCAACGCCTTGGCAGCGATCATTAGCTACTCAAAAGAATAAAGCATTCACCTTGCTTAAGGAGCTGTACAGATAAACACTTATATACCATGTAAGGGTCAATCTGTGATCAAAACATTCAGAGATGAATAGGATGCTTTATTAAACAAAAGAAGAGGGAATACATTATTTAAAGACCTACAAGGGCGGGATAGAAGACACAGGTGCAAGAAGTACATCAGGATATTTTCCATCTTCATGTGACTTTACATTGTTACCTGTGGAAGTGTGTCTTTGAAAATGACTCTCTTCATAGTTTGAAGCAGGTCAAACATCATTTAAAGCACATGATTTTGAGCTGGGATATAAATCCAGGTTAAATACATACTTGATGTATTCAAGTGTCAGGATTCCTAAGATATTAACTGCTTATGAAAACGGAGTCTGGTCAAGTCTTCCAAGCACTTTGTTCTCAACACGAGGTGGATAGTGATGTACTTTTCCCCTCTCCTTCTCTCCTAACTTCCCAAAATGATTATCTGGCTCAGGGTCACAGCGTATTATAACTTACCCATTTCTTTTCATTTCGAAAACACTCTGTTAACGTAAGTCATAAGTAGAATCTGTCGGCTCCAGTTGGGGTAGAGACCAAGGTCGGCTGGTTCTATTCTAAGGTCTCTACTATTGGACCTTACACTGACCTCATAATTTATGTAACAAATATCAGTTACACAACTGGATAGTTTGCGTTTGGCTTACCTTACAGGGAACAGTATGTTCAGGTGATAAAGGGACACTGCTTGGTTTTGAATTCCAGCTCTGCCATTTACTAATTAAATGACTCTGCACTCAGATGTTCAGTTGATCTGTGCCTCAGTTTCCTTATTTTCCAAATGGAACAAGTAACATCATTGTCCATATGGTAGCTATTTTCATGATTACAAGAGATAGAAAAAAAAAAACGTAAAAAAAATCTGGCACAAAGCAAGTGTTATCATCATCATCACCACCACCACTACCACCACCACCACCACCATCACCACCACCATCATCATCACCACCACCACCATCATCATCACCACCACCACCACCATCATCATCACCACCACCACCATCATCATCATCATCATCATCATCATCATCATCATTTTTACTACTACTACTTTCCCTCCCATATGTACCTAAAAGTATGCTTCTGAGAACGTATATTCTTGGTGGCTACTGTATTTGTGACTTTGATGGTCCATTTCTTCAGCTACTGAACAAAAAATCTCTAGGAAGTTAACCAATTTCTATTCTGTTTGTAGACTTTGGTATATATTATCTGTGCGGTTTTCATGAATAAAACTATAAACATTTCCATGATACATACTTTGCTTTTTATGGAGATTTCTTATAGATATCATAAACCAAAAAGCCCAGAGTGAACACTGAAGAGTTTAAAACTAGCAGTAGAAACTCCCAAAGAAAAATAGAACCTTCTTGAATTCTTCACACTTTCTTTTTTGCATGTAACGCTGAATGTTGGCACTGGGAATTTTATCATAGATTACAGTCATACTTTTCCTTACATTTGCCATCTAGGGAGACTCATTTTGTGCGGAGACTTATTCTGTTTTCCCTTCAGCACAAATGCAAGTTGTCCCTATGATTTAAAATAAGCCCTAATGTATTGGTATTTTAGGTATTTAAAAAAAACAAACAAACAACTTTCAGCAGTTTTCAGATGGTTTACAAAGGCATATTCACAAAGACATATTCAGGTGCCATTTCTACTTAGGCTAATCTCATAAAAGTAAAGCAACTAACGGTTTTAACCAAGGTGTTAATTGTAGTTGGCGAACTGTTGACTTCATGAAGTATCACTACATTTCTGAAAAATTCTGTCTTCAGGATCACAAGGAAGGCTCTGCTAGAAAAGAAGGGCTTTTATGAAAATTCTACACTGTGAAATATGAAATCATCAATAACTTTGATCTAACACGGATTTGTACAATTTAAATTTTTCATAAAATTATCATTTTTTTAATTTTAAAATGCTGTTTTCCTCTTGCCACATGGGGGCAGCACTTCAGATGGTGAGCAGAGATTTCTGCCTTTTATTGTCAGCAAGGGTCTTCTAGTGTGTGTGGTCTTCAGAAATGTGTTTCTGACCTAAGCACATGTTTATTTATTCTGGTGTGTGTGTGTGTGTGTGTGTGTGTGTGTGTGTGTGTGTGTGTGTGTGTGTGTGTGTGTGCATTCATGCGCATGTCAATGTATGTGCATGTGTGTGCGCACATGATGTTTACTTCCGGCAATGTTCTTCAGACACAGTTCACCTGTGGGTTTGCTCTCTGTTGCTGTTTTGAGACAGTGTCAGTCACTGCTTAGGAACTTGGGAAGGAGGTTGTGGACTCTCTCATCTCTGCTTTTTCAGCATCGTAATTACAACGATGTGGTACCATGCCCAGCTAACGTAGGTTCTGGGGCTCCAACTTTGGTCTTCATGCTCGCAATGTGGGCACTTAATCGACTGAGCTTGTCTTCCCAGCTCAAATTTTGTTTCTCTTTTACAGGTAAGATTAAAAACCTCTTGACAACATGAGGAAGATGGATCCTGAGAGCCAAAAGGTACCGCCAAGGTTAATTCCTTGAACCCTTTGATATTAACACATCAAGAAACTCAGTTGATTAAATGGGCTAGGATGATGCAAGGTTGGGAGGGTTGAGTCGGGGACTTAGCTCTTCCTTGTGAGCCAAGCAGTTTCTGGATGCGAAGAATCAAATCACACTTTTAGGAACTGAGTATACAAGGACACTCAGGTGGTGCATGTACATACAAATCACAGTGAAGGGGGAAAAACAGTTCAAGTTTAAAACAGTCAAGGAGTAAAGACCCAGAAGCCAGCACCCCATGGAAGACAGTTCATTTTGATTATCGACAGGATCAAAGTGCAGATTTGACTAAAGTCAAGTTCTGGTTGAATGAACTTTAAACATTCAGATTATATTCAGTTTATATTAGATCGAATATGGACACATTTTTAAATGACATTTATTAGTTAAAGGTAAAATAATCCTGAGTTTCTTAACAACAAATAAATGGTTCCTGCTAAGTGTCAGACACTGAGGTGTCCCACTGTATAGAGCACTGTATGGATATAGCATTGTGAGAGCCAAGTGCTTCTCTGATCAAGGAGCTCAAACACTAATGACAATTTTTAAACCAAGTACTTGTGGTTAATTCCTTCAAGACTCCCCTTAGGTACTCAACCTGAAATTTTGCTTTCTCCTTATTGTTTTTGGTTTGAGGTAAAATAAACATTTTCTAAGAAAATAATATAAAAACTTATCATGTCAATGCTTGTTTCCCGGCTTCCTTATACTTTCAGAAATTACAAAAGAAAAAAATCACCATTATATTAACAGAAAAGGAAGAAATATTTACTTACTTGATCTTTGACACTTAGTTTATTGGGTAAAACTACATTTAATGGGAATCAATGAGCTAATAAGTTGTGCCCACTTTATGGTAATAAACTTGAATTTGTTTCATTTGTGTCTCAAAAACAATCCATTTGCTAATTTAATCAGTCAGGAGAAACTTTTCTAATCAGTAAGCAGTTTTTTTTTTTTTTTAATTGCAAAGTGTTTGAGAGTTACCTTGCAGTAATTTTCACAAGTACATAGACATTGATGAGCTACATAAACAGTGAAAGCCTTCTTGGACTATTGATGATGACCCTCATGCTAGCGAGAGGGAGAAAGCCCTCAGAGACCCCTTAGAGGGCAGTCTCTTCATTAGGCCTTGATTCTTAGAATCCCAGGATTCATTCTAGAAACTGTTGGTAATCCATGTCCTTTATGCCAATAATCTCGAGTGACTAGATTAGATCCTTAAAGTCCAGAGGAATATCATGACCTCTTCGAGGATCAGGTGCTCGTTTGGCTAGCTAAACCATATTTCCTCATTTTGGGAAAAATCGTATAATCCCCAAGCCCTCAACTCCCGGCACATAGCCAAGACACATATGAAAAAGCAAGGACAAAGATGCTTAAAAACAGAGCAGAAAAAAGTAACTGGAACAGAATGTGGCATTTCCCTTGGTCTGTTGCTGACGGCCCACATACAACATGCTTAAAAATACCCACCCCGGCACCTATTTTCACCATCATCTATGATGAGGCAAGTGGACACTTAGAATACATGGTATTGCTCAAGTACTCCATCTAGGGATAAAGAGAACAGAGCTCCCTCAAGCAAAGTTTAAAGTTCATGTGTAACTGAGCTCTGCTTATCAACCAGGTTTTACAATAATATTTTAAACATTTTGGTCAGTATCCCAAAGCGAATAGTCTCCTTTCTTTCTTTCTTTCTTTCTTTTCTTTCTATAAGAAAAATTATGATGGATAGGACTTCTTTTTTTTTTTTAATTAATTTATTCTTGTTACATCTCAATGTTTATCCCATCCCTTGTATCCTCCCATTCCTCCCCACCCCATTTTCCCATTATTCCCCATCCCCTATGACTGTTCCTGAGGGGGATTATGTCCCCCTATATATTCTCATAGGGTATCAAGTCTCTTCTTGGCTACTTGCTGTCCTTCCTCTGAGTGCCACCAGGTCTCCCCCTCCAGGGGACATGGTCAAATGTGAGGCACCAGAGTACGTGAGAAAGTCATATCACACTCTCCACTCAACTGTGGAGAATATTCTGACCATTGGCTAGATCTGGGAAGGGGTTTAAAGTTTACCTCCTGACTTCTTAAATGCAGTCTGGATTTAAAGAAACGTGTAAAGAGAAGTGTTTTCATTTCCTATTGACAAAGCCAGTCATATATTGTTAAAAATCAGACAGGACTAACTCTTCTCTTAGAGGTGTCTGTCTTTCTGAACATTGTCCTAATTACAACTCTGTAGGCACATTTTGAAGATTGGGTAGCAGAGTGCTCTACTCTAACCCAGAACACCCTACAAACTCAGTAGAGCCCATGGGCAGCCAGCGGGCTCTGTGCTTGGAAGATTCTTGGTATCAGCAAACACTGGACTCATAACTGTTGCAATGAAGTTCAAACAATTTTCATTTTATTACAGGAGAGTTGCAAAAGTAATTGTGGCTAGGTGAAGTAACAGGCTGACCAATCACAGGGTGTATTGATTCACTGTTCTAGTAAAATCCAAAGTCACGGGGGGGGGGGGGGGAGGACTCCATCCCCAGTTTTCCTTACATTCCTTTTCTGAATGTTGTACTGTAGGCATTTTGTTTTAATCCTTTTCCCAATCTAAAAATAAAACGTATCCTATGGGAAATTGGTCCCCCTGTTTTGGTCTTTACTCATTGAGGACCCTACTGCTTCATTGCTAGACATTATTTCAGTGCTGCACACCTGGCCACACTACACCAGTATAATATATGCAGTCAGGCTTTGAAGAATTTATTTCAATTTACATACAATCGTCCAAATCCTCTGGCGAGGAGCTTGACATGTGATCTGACACTGCCGCCTCTCCCTAGCAGGCTCTTCTTTTGCTCTTGATGCTTATAGCCCAAAGCTACAGCGGTCCCTCTAGGGAGCCGCAGTGGGGCTAAGAAGTCGGAAAAGGGGTGACTGCGGGGCTTGTTGCGCTGAAGATTTACTATGTACTCTTGCAGGCAGCTCAGCAACTCCCTCTGTGGCTGTGGGTGTCTGGTGTGACAGAGCGGAGAAAAGCTCTCTAATCTCCCAGCGCCTGCCTCTGCCGCTCAACCTCTCCCCTCCCTCCCGCCTTCCCTGCCTCCTCGCTAGCTTGTTCGTTCCTTCTCTCCTTGCGGTGTCTCCGGGAGTTTCGGTCCCCGAATGCAGCTGGAGTAGCCTTGGCAATCTAGACCCGGAGCCCGTGTACATACACATACACGCACACGCGCGCACACATACGCGCATACACATGCACACGCGCTGGCACACACGCACTTCTTTGGTTCTCCCCCCAGGGACACGGCTCAGACCTTCATCTACCTGAAGTGGATGCCCGGGTCCGACACTTCTTCACTTGTCTTCTCCGGAGGGCAGAACAACAGCGGAACGTGGGAGGCTTGCTGTCCAGTCCGCAACCTCACGCCTTTTACCGCCACCACTGCGCTGCTTAAAGTGTCCAGGGTGGAGAAGGCTTCTTCAGGACGGATGCTCCGCGGCCGTGGGACTTCCTCTGGCTGGCTCACTCTAGTCCTTCCCTCGGTTCTCTGGTCCATCCTCTTCTCTCCCACTGCGGGGTGGAAGACTCTGGCGCCTTCCGGGCTGCCGCCGCCGCAACTGTCTTTGCGAGCACATCCCACCCAGAAGACCCAACGCTGCCGGAGTGCGGGGAGCTGGGCGAAGCCTTAACTTGCCTTCTTGCTCCGTGGCTCTCCCCAGAGCTCTCGGTCCTCCTGGCCGAGAGCCGGTGCAAAAGCCGCCGCCACCAGCCCGGAAGAGTGCGGAGCCCAGGAGGACTAGCGAGCCGCAGGCGCACAGGGGCGGGGGCGGCGTGTGCCCGGGCGCCCAGTGCCAGCCCGAGGAGTTCGCGCACCAGGCGAGAGACACGCTCCCCAAGTTGGGCGCATCCCAGAGCTAGTTGCCCCGGGATCCACAGCTGGTGTCTGGAGAGAGGCGGGGCTGAAGAGAGTCGTCTCGGCCGTCGCCAGCTACCAGAATCTGTCTTAAAAGAAACCGGGTTGGCCTCCCTAGGGTCCCAGCCGGCGTCGCGCCCTCGGCCCGCGTGCACTCTCTGATGACTGCGCTGGAGGTGGCCCTGGTGGCCCGCCCGCTGGGGGTGTCAGAGGGGGCGGGGGAAGAGGAGGAGGCGGTGTGATGGCCCTAGACGGCGAGAGGGGGGAGCAAGAGGAGGAGAAGAAAAAGAAGAAGAAGAAAAAGAAGAGGAAGAAGAAGGAGGAGGAGGGGGCCGAGAAGAGCAGTTCACCTTTTGCGGCCACCATGGGAGAAGACGCCGCCGCGCTCCGGGCAAGCGGCAGGGGGCTCTCGGACCCGTGGGCTGACTCGGTGGGAGTGCGACCCCGCACCACCGAGCGCCACATCGCGGTGCACAAGCGGCTCGTGCTGGCCTTCGCCGTGTCCATCGTGGCACTGCTGGCGGTCACCATGCTGGCTGTACTGCTCAGCCTGCGCTTCGACGAGTGTGGAGCGAGCGCGGCGGTGCCGGGCACCGACGGTGGCCTCGGGGGCTTCCCTGAGCGCGGCGGCAACAGCAGCTACCCAGGATCCGCCCGGCGCAACCACAACGAGGGTGGGGAATCCTTGCAGCGCGAGATCGGCGAGGTGGACACCCGGGGGACCCCGTCTGCCCAGCCGCCGCCGCCACCGCCGCCGTCGGAGGAAGAGCCAGAGCAGTGGCAGCCTTGGACTCAGCTGCGCTTATCTGGCCATCTCAAGCCGCTGCACTACAATTTGATGCTCACCGCCTTCATGGAGAATTTCACCTTCTCTGGGGAGGTCAACGTGGAGATCGCGTGCCGGAACGCCACCCGCTACGTGGTGCTGCACGCCTCCCGGGTGGCGGTGGAGAAGGTGCAAGTGGCGGAGGACCGGGCGTTCGGGGCTGTCCCGGTAGCAGGCTTTTTCCTATACCCACAGACGCAGGTCTTGGTGGTGGTGTTGAATAGAACCCTAGACGCGCAGAGGAATTACAATCTGAAGATTATCTACAATGCACTGATAGAGAACGAGCTTTTGGGATTCTTCCGCAGCTCTTACGTGATCCACGGGGAGAGAAGGTATGGAGGGAGGCGGTGCCCCGCGCCGCCCCACCCCGCCAGGCGGCTCGCACTGCTGAGCCAGCAAGCGAGCGCAGGCAGGCGACCTGGGGACCCAGCTGGCTTCCAATATCCAGGAACCAGGGGATGGGGGAAGGAAGCCAAGGTGGGGTGGGAAAGTCCTCTAGAACCATAAGGGTCTCCCTGATGCCTGGCCTCTCACTGTTGCCAAGTCTACAAACTTAGAGTTAACAAAAGATGAATGCTGCCCTTCCTCTAGTTGGGACTTTGCTCCTCTTGACTTAATATAGCCACCTGGGCTTTTGACTTTCCCCTAAAGGTTGCTGGTCATAAATAATGGCAAATAAATAACAAAACAAAACAAAAAACAACTCCCTAGGTTACCGTGGAGTGAAATACTTGATAATCAAAGAGCAGGCAGCAGCACAACCCAGCCCTCAGGTCAGGGCAGACACGCCCCTCCCCTCAACATGACCACTTTCCTTGACTATGAAGACTCAGAACACGGCCAGGCTTTGGCTTTGCAAAGTTTTTCCAAATTGCAGGTGGAGATTTTTGAGGACTAAGAGAAGTTCCAGAGAAAGGCGGGCGTGGGGGTTGGGGGCTGGAGCAGCAGTTGTCATGGTCAGACTCCCAGAGAGGGACCTCCAAGGCACTGGGATGCCCTGGAGGGCTTCTGGCTCCACTTGGTTCCTCAGCTGCTGCCAACAGAAATGACTGCACCCAGAAGGGAGAGAGGGAGAGAGCTAGCAGCCAGTCTCCAGTTCCTTTGCTGGGTTAGATTTGGGCAATATTCTCTTAGTTTCTGAGACGCTGGGGCTTTGGAACCAACAGTTCTGAGGCCAGAGCTTCACAGCTGTGGTGAAAGTTTGAGGAAGCAGGTGTCGAGCAGAGGCTTCTTGTCAATGATTAACAGCTGCCTCTAGTGTTGCTTGCACACCTCTGGTGAGCTAAGTTTTGCTTGATCCCTGTGGGGTTCAGGCAGTCATCAGTGCTCTCTGTCTTACAGGTGGGAAAACAGGAGGCTCTCGGGAAAGTCATAATTCGAGTTGGGTCGCAAAGTGGGACCCAGAGCTTACATTTTAAATTCTGACATAGTGATAACAATAGCGCTACTCTCCATTATAGGATGGATCAATAGGGCCTTGAAAAAGCACTTTACCCGAGGCCAAGCCTGCCGTGCAGTGCTTCAAAGTACAGATGAGCGTCCTATGGTACTAAGCTTTCTCCTGTGCTGCTGAATGCGTGTACGGACCAGTCTTGTTTTCATTCCATTTAAAATAGCTCCAGTTGATTAAGCGACTATAGGGCAGACAAACACCCAGAGTGAACTAATATATGAAATCATTATCTATAGCTAGGCCAGTGATTAGTAAATAGTGTAGCAGAGCCTCCTCTTTCCTCTGCTGAGTCTTGTAACAGCAGGAAGCTGGGGCTCAGAGCAGCCCAGGGCACCTGAGGTCAACAGGCTGTCATCAGAGACTGGAGCTTGAAGTTTGGTTTCCCCAGCCCTGGACCAGTGCTCATGGTGTTTGGAAACTAGCAGAAACAGTTATTGTGTTAGAGGCTGGGAAAATTTCACTGGAGTGTGGAAGTGTACAAAAGTTTTATTATTTATAGAGTGCTGTGAAGTAACCTCACACAACCCTACGAGACCCCGCACAGCCGCTCCGTGTGCTAGTAATAGTGCAATAGGGGCAGCTGCTTCTGAGTTAATACATTAATCATTCACTTCTAACACCCAGGATCTGGCATGGATAACTTGAACCCTTTGCCACCGCTTCATCTAGCATAGATTACAGATTAAAGATATTTTGTAAACTGAAAATTACATAAATTATGCACAAAAGGCACAGGAGGCAGGTTTGCACGTTAAGCTTGGAAACAGGCTCATTGTGTCAAAATGTTAACAGACAGAGTTACACATTATCACTGATAAATCTTCACTGTGGTGAGAAAAATACTCCCTCTCAAATTCTGTGATATTTTCCCCCCCTTAATCCTTGCCAAGATGTATTTGGCAGAACCCAGCTTGTTTTGGTCAGTGCTTTCAAATTAAGAGGACTCTAAAAACGACCAGATGTTTCCGCTTGCCCTGTAACGGATTTCTTGTACCCACAGTCCATGTTTGTGTTCAGATTTTTCTCCTTCAGTTTTCCCTAGAGATGTAAATACTTTGGCTGGAAGTTTAACCTGATGTGCGTGTACTATCCAAAAGAAACACTGGATTCAATGTTTGGGAAATCCCAGGATGGATTTATTTCTAAATGCAATCTTAGAGAAAGTTTTTCTCTTCCAACCCCAATAGCAGAGTGAATGTTATAATTTATTGACTTTTATTTATGGAATAGATAAGGCAAAAATAATATTTTTAATATTAAGTTTATAAGTATACCAACAATTTCATAAGTGTACCAACATTCCATACATCAACTTTTGTTGTTCTTGTTACTATATTTACTTAAAAGAGTTTAAAGCTGACCAATATTAGGAACTCAGCCAACACTAGCTTTTTATTGATAATGAGTTTGTCCTAAAAATTCAACATAAATTGACATTTAAAACCCATGTTCTAAAATGACAGAGATGCAAATTCAGAATTTTCATCTGATGAATGATTACATATCTTGATCTTTAGTTAATCATCATTTTTTTGCCAGTTTAATTATGGGATGATTTTTTGTAGTGAAAACAAATATTTAATCTGCCAACAGTAGTTACATTGAGTAACTTGAAATACTTAAAAGAGGCTTCCTTTACTTTGGTTAGCCTAGTGTAAACAGTAGCTCTGTACCAACTGACCATTCTTAGTTTCTGTCTAGTTTCTCAGAGACACTAGAGAAGAAATTTTTGTGAGTAGGAGTTCCATGACAGAGGAGGAACTGGATTGCAGTTTCTGAGCTTTGGGCCTTAGACTACTGAGGGAAGGTTCCTAAGTTTGCACTAACTGGCTCAGCAGTAAGAAAGAACTCTGGTGAGGGGATTTGATAGTGTGCCCTTTGACCCCTAGAGGCTTTACCCTCACTACATGTTGGAGAGTCCCAGAGCTTGTCCTACAGGGAGACTGTATTACCTCACACAGTAGACAAACCGCCCCAGTGAAGCCCAAGCTTTCTTATTCACGGGCAAATCTCCCATTCTTAGTTATTCAGTTGGTTAGGAGAACGCCCATCACTTGTTGAATACTGGAAATAGAAAGTTATCCTAAAATTAAGATGTTTATACACATATGATAAATTATCACCTATAGTCAGAACGCATACTACTTTTTTTTCCTAAAAGAGATGTGCAGCAGGTAGATAAAAGGGGCGTGTATTTATGCCACTGTCTCTTATAGGAGAATACACTTGCTTAGAATTAGGCAAGAATGCTCATTTACCTGAAGTAATTGCCGCTTTTGGGTAGCCAGATGGTGTGCACACCCATGTTCAAAGTAGGGTACCTTAATTTAGATCCAGATGGTCGGATTGAAGGCAGAAATTTACCCAAAGTAAATGAACATTTTATTCACTTTTGAAAAAGGGACTATTTTTCTTTGACAAACTTTGATTGGGTCTGTAACATGCTAAAGTGACAGAAGACAGAATAAAAATAGATGCTCTTTTCCTATAAAGAATTGTTTAGAGCCAAGCCATGATCTCTGAAAAAAAAAAAAAAAAAAAAAAAAAAAAAAAAAAAAAAAAAGAAAATATAATTCTTGTGGTTCTCAAAGGGAGTTGGGAGCCACCCTTTTGCCAAAGTCTGTGGAATATAATGGATTTACTTTTCTGGTAGGCACATATTCCTTTGTGGTTTTATGGTACACAGTTTGATGCTTTATATGCTTTTTTATTAATAACCAGTTATAACCGATGATAGTAAATGCAAGAAACTGAGCACATTGCTTTTATGTGGCAGAGACCCTATCCCTTCAACTCACTTTAGTGAGTTTCACATGAATGAATGGGAGTTTGTGTGCTCTTTTCTCCCTATCTAGAAGGCTGTAAGCTGAAAAGCCCAGAGGGCATTTATTCATTCATTTGCTAAGAACCCAGTTTTATATGATTTCTTGATAGATTTGACTCAATGTTTTCCTGTCAGACAGACACACATAGCCATTTGGTTAAGATGAGTCTTGTACTGGGTTTTGGTCATAGGTCAAAGTGCTCTCCACAATGCAACAACAACAACAACAACAACAACAACAACAACAACAACAAAGTCCTGGTCATTAAATAATGATTCATTCTGGTAGAAAAATTCAAGCATCTAGTCTTCCTCTTGTGGTATTTTATTTTATTATTTTATTTTTTTTGTATTTTATATCTCATTTTATTATCTTAGATAGTGAGAGAATACCTAGATCTTTTGAAAAAGTAAAATCAGCTAGAGTGTGTTTTTACATATTTAGTGCAACTTGGAACAGATCCTATCTGTTCTGGATATCTCTCAATGGAAAACGGACTTTCCCAGTATTTACCTGGTTTGTACAGTGTGTTTTTACTACTGCATATATATATGCATATATATGTATATATATACATACATGTGTATATATAGGTGTATATGTGTACATATACACACACATACAGGCTTGAGGCAATGATACAGAGAATTGTCTTGCTTTACTGAAGACCAGGAGTCACCACTTCAAGTGTGATTTCAAAGAGTAATCCAAAAACATAAGAAACAACTGTTCACTTTTGAAACTTAAATGTGCCATGCTCTGTAAACCAGGCCATCCCTCCTTTGTCCTTACAATCCCATCATCCCCGCAACGAGACTCCCCATCCGTTTCTACCAACAGAACCGTTACTGACCTCCTCATCACCACCACATCAGCAGCAGCATTGTTCTCTTAATTTCTTATGTGTTCTTTGAGATTCCCAGATCTATAGCAGCGCCTGTAGTTAGTTTTCCAAAGCGCTCTGCCATCTTACTTTTCATCACTGGAGAATGGACACTCTCGGTCACAAATAGAGATTTTTCTAGGCATACTCTGGGAAGATTCAAGGATGAAAAAATTACATCCTTCTCTTCTTGCTTTCCCAGACACAGTCTTAGAAGATTCATGAACAGGCACAGATGGATGATGGTGGCAGGCATGTAGACTATAGTCAGGGGATGAGTGGGGTACAGGATCCAGGCTTCCCACCTCTCCATCTTTGGGCCTTGGCATGCCTGGAAAGTATTGACTTAGGGAGCTCTGTTATCAGTGTGCAGGAAGGATGTGACTAAGTCCTCCTTATGCGCACCTACAACCAGGATGATGTTTTACTGTACTGGTCTAGACCTTTTCTCATGAAAAGTGAATAAATAAATAAACATCAGTCAAAGGAAGTTTAAAAGAACCATTAATTATGTTTTCTTTACTTTATTTATTATTATTATTATTATTATTATTATTATTTTGTATATTTTGGTTGTTCTGCTGGGGGGGGAGAGATATATGTATATATTGTGTGTATGCATCTATGTATATGTGTGTGTGTGTGTATGTTTTGTGTGGTTATTCTTCTCAAGCAGGGAGTCCTTAACCTGCCTACTTGGCTCTGTCCTAACTCTGCTATGGACTACTTCTGTGGCCTCGGCTAGTTTCCCATTGTTTCTTGTTTGGGATCCTCCTCTGGAAAACAGGGACAAATGAAACTGTTTTATAGAGTTGTCGTGACAACTGTATGAATACAGAGAATAACACCTGCCAGTTTGCAAGAGTGTCTGTGGGTATTAAATGTTATTGCACACTTTCTGCGATTGGCAATCTGATATGTAGGCTGGTACAAGGTGCTATAGAGCTGATGGTTCGGCTTTCCCCTTTAGTGGATATTGGGGGAAAGCTCATGGTAAAGGGATGGTCACAGCGTTCCTTCCTCTGTCTGCTTTTTGTTTTGCTGCCCAAGCGGAGTTCAAGGAGGCAAGCGGAGGAAGAAGCAAAGCCTTGCCACCATGAAAGAAGCCAGTAACAAGAAGAGCTGTAGCTTTTCATGCCTACAGAATCCTAGGCTGAGATAAAATCTTATGAAGCAGAGAGGGGGCCAAAAAGATTGTTTAACAGAAGAAAAGAAAAACTCTTTTATTATGTCACAGCAGCCTGCCAGCAGCCACCCAGCACAGAAGGCTCAGCCTGGTGCTATTACAGCAAGCAGACAAATGCTAAGTATCGAAGGACGGGGTCTTAGGCTTACATATTGCTCCCAAGTCTTCATGTGGGTTTGACAGTAGCAATGCTTTATGATGCTAGCACACTGCGTTGCCTGTTCCCAATCTAAAACAAACGAATCTCAGACAGTAACTTTATTTATTCTCATGAAAAACCTATTATTATGACCTGGGAAAGTCATTTTAGTGCATTATTTTACTCTTTATCAATGCTGATCCAGGACTGAGTACTCACTTTTGATAAGAGTATTTAGTCCTACATAAATGGGAAAGCAATTACGAGTATTATGCTCTGTTTTTTTTAACACGATTATTCACATATGCACCGCTTCCTACATACATATTGCTGGCATTATTGCATTATGTTTTTAGTTTACTAAAATGGTTATTTAAAAAATAGACTCCACACTTGCTCAGAGCATTGAATATTCAGCAAGAGTGCTTCTCCTGTGAAGTGGCAGAGGTTTAATGACTCATTGAAGTACATAAAAACACACAGTCTAAACAAAGACCCATTTTGGCTTAAAATGTTTTGTCATTGAGTAACAATTTGCATTTTGATTAACAACCTAAACTTGGAAATGGTTCATGTGTAACTTCAATGACCTTGTAACTTGGTGGACTCTACAATGTCGAGTGTCGCATCTAGGACTATATAACCAACTAGTCTCAGAAGTCAGCATCGTTGCAACTGATTTGGGTTGGCGGCTTTTATGGCTGACCTTGAACTATTGTGACACTGCAACATCAGTAGCAGTTGCAACAGAGTTAAATTGAGAAAATATTCTACACTGCACGGCAGCCATAGAGGAGCCCCAGCGACAACCTTGTAAACGCGTCCTGCCATGTGTGGGGTTCTCAGGGTTTTGTTGGATTCCAGTTGAAAAGTCACGAATCAATCTTCATGCAAATGCTTATTTTCTCTGCATGTTTTACCTTTATGAAAAAGGCAAAGTGAAAATAATGGAGCAGAAACTGTTTTGTATCACGTACCGTAATTTGTTGGCATTATCAACCAACGTTAATGCATTACTTCTGCTAAATGTTATCATAATGACTTGACACAAGTACCGTGCCTGGTGAACTTCCGCAGAAATGAGAAGAAATCAATTCTTTGTACCCTTCAGAGGCAGTGCAGAGATTCAAGCCCTACGTCTTAGCTCAAGCAAAACGTCAAATAGACAAATTGTTAGAAAAAAAAATCAAATAATTTGTTTTAGATAGAGGAGAATTAAAATATATGCATGTTGCTCATATTTTTTTCTAGTTATGCTAAAGTGACATTCTTGGAATGACACTTCCAGAATATCACTCTGGGGAGTGGAATTTTTTATGCTAATAAGCAGATTCATTAAAAGATAAAAATGACACTTTAAAAAAAGAGAGGAAGAGGAAAATAGACAACGAAACACTTGTCCTTGTTACCTTCTTATTTATTTTTCTTTCTGCTGTTTTCAGGAACATGCACATTTGTGTATGTGCGATGTGTGTGCATGGCTGTGGAGTATGATGTATGTGTCTCCTATTCATGCTCTCTTTTAAAGTGGTTTCATATGTTAATTAATTTCCTGTGTTTCTCATACTTGGCATCCTGCCACTACCTCAAACTCACCTCAAATTAACTCAGGCACCAACATCATTATTTTCTTCTTTAAAACACTCTTTCTAGACGCCTCTTTGAAGTTTTAAATGGCAGAAAACAAGAAGGAAATCTTCTTTTCCACAGTTGAAGCTGATCATGAGATGTAGGCAGTGGGAATGGGATTCTGTTCCTAAAACCCTGCAGGGATTGCGCTCCGTTGAGGGCGTTGGCCGGAAACTGGTTCTGTCTGTTAGGAAAGAGAGCTATCAGCCTGAAGCAGGTGAGATGTAGACACTGAACTTGGTAGGACCAGAGGTGGCAAAAACGGTGTCAGGGTAGCAGCTCCACATGTGTGTCAAACTCTTTCTAGAAGGGCTTTCCTGTGTTCGGCATGGTCAGCTCATGTTCTTCTCGCTTCTGATGGTTAAACTTCCATCCAAGTTCTTAGAATAGTTCGTATTTATTTATTTTTCTATCTATACACCTTACATCTTGGTGGTAACCCCATCCCTCCCCACCTCCTAGTCCCACCCTCTCTCTCTCCCCCCTCCCCTATTCCTCAGAAAAGGGGAGCCCCCTACCCACCCACCCCAGGTCAACAAGTCTCATCAAGACTGAGTGTTTCCTCTTCCTCTGTGGCTGGGCAAGGCAGTTCACCAGGGGGAAGTGATAAAAAAGCCAGCAAGAGAGTCCATGCCAGAGAGGGCCCACATCCCCTCAGTAGAGGAACAACATAAAGCCTGACTTACCCATCAGCTACATCTTTCTAGGAGGCTTCAGGGCAATTCTTAAGTTTCCTTGTCCAGAAAGCCTTTGAGTCACGGGGGCTCGAGGTTCCCGACAGAGGCACCTTTACTCAAGAGAAGAGTTACAGTGTGCAGGGACAGTTTTGGCCACCTGATCTGGGACAGTAGAGTCTTTTGTTTCTAGTGGGTAGGCAGACTGATTTACATCCCACACAATCAATAATTCCCCAGCCTAAATTGCCAGTACTGTGAAGACTGAGAAGCTGTGCCTGAGCAAATACAACTTCATACATTTTCCCTTGCTTGCCTTAGCTTTTGGTATAATACCTGTTCAGGCTTGTATTTAGACATATTGCCAGGGTTTACACTGTTAGCATACTGCCCCCAGTCTGCCCAGCAAATTATGACATCATTACCTGCCTGCCGCTAGGTGTGCCCCTGCCCAGGGTTATATAAAAGCACAAACCCATCTTGTGTGTGTGTGTGTGTGTGTGTGTGTGTGTGTGTACGTCTTACCTCTCACTTCTCTCTTCTTCTTCCTCTCTCCTCTATCTCTGTCTTTCTCTCTCTCCTTCTCTCTGGGGTACCCATCCCCGTAAAATAAACTACTCCACATCATATCTGTTGTGTGTCCCATATTTCATATTTAAAACACACTTCTTATAGGAAAAAAGAGCACACACTTTGAACACTCAATATTGAATTGACTGAGAGGAGTAAATACACTGAAGAACTTGCAACAACTATTTCGTGGTAGTGTAATTTAATATTTTTTAAAGGAAATTCACTATATTTGAGAAATATTTTATTACCAATTGTTTAGTTATGAGATCTTGAACTTAGAAAAGACTTTACATGCAACCCAATTTAGGTGGTTTTCTTTGCCATGGGACCTCTTTTGATTTTTCTAAATACTGAATTGGAATTCAGTTGCAATCATTCTCAGGTGCCAGACTGTGAAATTGGCATTTCCTCATTTAGACATTATCAGAATATATGGTAGCCCTCTTTGCATAGATATGTACTTTGTGTATGAATTCATTAAGAATATTAATTGCAGGAAAAGCCACTGGACGATCTTGATAGCTGTTTTGAAACCTGCCTTAAGCTGCTACAATCCCTATCAGTATTTACTGAGTAAGGCCAAAAGAGACTGGTGTTTCCTATGTATAAATATCTGGATTATTAATTTCATATTGACTCAGATGTATTTAGATTTTTCTCTCTAGTAAATTCCTACCCTTTATTTACTTAATGTCAGAGACATCTTTTATTTTTTACTTAAAAAGAATACATATTAATTATAATGCCTTTAATGATAAATTCTTACAGAACTGCTTTCCTTCTACTGTCAGTTGTCTCTCTCTCTCTCTCTCTCTCTCTCTCTCTCTCTCTCTCTCTCTCTCTCTCTCTCTCTCTCTGTGTGTGTGTGTGTGTGTGTGTGAGAAAGAGAGAACATGCACACACACATTTAATTTGATTATGAAGACTTTAAGAAGAAATGGATGCATGTTTTTAAAAATAATTCACATACCTAATCCAGTGAAAAGCTTCACTTACCAGAGTATATCTACTTATTCAACGATTGAACTTGAAGTGCTCAGATACTAAAGGGACTGAACACTTAAGGGAAATGTTTTTCTTCATATGTACAGTTCCAGAGTAGTTTTTTAAATAGCCCAGGAGAGGATTACTAAGCCCTGTAGCTTTTTTTAATTAATAAGTTGAAAGATATGATTCTGAAGCATTATGTCATATAAAGGCCTGAGAAGAGGAAACTGTGTGTGAGTGAGTACATTTTAACATAAAGGTGCTGACATCTCATTATGCAAAACTGTATTACTATCCATAGAAAATAACCAGAAAGGTGTCATGATTCCCATACATTTAAAAAGACTATTCATTACTACCTAGAATTGAGTTAAATCATTTTTATAAGTTATGGCTGGAAATTAATTTTATTGCTTTTGGAATGTATTTAGTTTTTATTTGGATAAAGAACATGTGAGTTCTAGGCCCAGCATTGGGCCAATTGCTTGTGTGTCTTTTGACAAACTTTACTGGGTGTACATTTTTATTTTAGAAATTTGTAGGAGTGGAATAATTTGTTTCTAATATTTCTTCCATCTTTAATCTTTTGTTTGTATAAAGATTTATGACTAAAACTTATTTCTCACATATTATTACATTTTATCATTTTGGCAGTTTCACGAGAAAGGCCAAGAAAAACAATATTTTCTTTTTACTAATGAAAAATAAGTTCAGGCAGTTTAGTCACTTAACCGGTTCTGGTATGTAGGAGCCTAGTTCTGTTTGAAAGGTACTATCAACCCTCCCCAAACAATCAATTTTAAAAAGTCTTCCTTTTCCTTTTTTTCAAAAATGCAACTTTAAAATGTATAAATGGTAATAAATGTAGACTCCATACTTTAAAAAATGGTGTGACTATTTATACCCCATGGCTTACCCAGAGATAGCCAATAAGAGCTGACAATACATGGCAACCTATAGAGATTGGGCAGCAAGTCAAATTAAGATGCATGTCTATTTGTAGTGATGGGTAGCATTTCCTTGTATCTTTATCCTTAGAGTTCATTGTAAAGCCAAGTTTAAGTTCTGTATGAAAAAGTATCACGTAATATTAGTCACGTATGCCCTGAGCCATAGAAAGGGGCACGGTGCAGAGCTACTCATGGAGAAAAGAGCCTTCAAAAGAAACAACTTGAGAATTTATATAAGTGTGTTATGAAGGTCTGGTGATGACTTGTCTTATAGCAAATTTTATAGCTGAAATTTTCAGCTCTTATTAGAAATTATATCTTAATTATAAGAGTGCCCTTAAAGTACTCGAGAGTCTTCTTTTGTAACTGTAGACTATGAAAGTGCATAATAATGTTGTCTAATTAGTTTGAGTGGAGTACAGATTTATCAGAAAACTTGTAATATTTGATGTATATGTGCTTGTTTAGTTTATACGTTGCACAGTCTTTATTTATTTTATGCTCCCCCACCCCCCACCTCCCTCTCTCTCTCTCTCTCTCTCTCTCTCTCTCTCTGTGTGTGTGTGTGTGTGGTGTCATAGTACTTTCCCCTTACACATGGAGAACACATCCTAAGACCCTCAGTGAAGGCCTGAAGCAATGGCTATCCTGAGATATATACATATATATATATATATATATATATATATATATATATATGTGCAATATTTGTTCCAGTGTATACATTATCTATGATAAAATTCAGTTCATAGGTTAGAAATACTAGGAGATTAATGGTTTGCAATTAAATAAAACACCTCAGTAATATACTGTAATAAAAGCTGTATAAATATGGTCTCCCCTCATCACATAGCTCGAGTTCTATCACACTATAGTAATATTTCTTGATTTCAGTTGATGTAGGTAATGTAAACTCAAAGACAAAATGAAGCAACCAATCAATCAACCAAAAAATCTTGAAGCCATATGTAAGGTGAACCATTTTTCTAAAAGTCAGTACTCTCCGGGCTGTGCAAGGGAAGTGTAGCTTATGGACCTAAGAAAAAGATGAAGGTCTTGTGAACCAGTGATGTTTGCTCTTTGCCCGCCTGCTGCAGCTCTTCACAGTGATGGGGTCTTTACCCCCATTTGATCCCCACAGAGATTTACAATAGTTTTGGAATTAGACTTGAGTATTTTCTTATTTGGGGGAAGTTTTAGAAACATCAAAGTTGATGTGGCTGAAAGAGCCTTTGGAGCCAGAATTTTGCAGGCGAAGAGTTAGTAGATTTCAAAGTCATTTATTTTAGCAGAGGTAGATTGTGTGATTTCAAATGCAAGGGTATGGATATTTTCCAGTGAGCGTCCACAAGGGTTTCCCACCATTTGAGGATACTGTTTAGATTTCAGTTTCATTATCTGTATATGCTGAATGCCCTAAGCTTCAGGGAGGAGTGTGACATATGCAATAAAACAGCCATTATTTCTCAATGTTTGCCAATGTACCTATGAGTTGTTTCTCTGTAAAGTGTAGTGTTTCATCCAACAAGGACTGCTCTGGGTTCAGAGAGTTTTCTTTAATCCAGGCAAAAACTTCCCTGAAGAACTTTTATTTGAGGTAAGGCAGTATATTATACATGAACTGTACTTTTATGTTAATCATGAATGAAGGCATGGTTAGAAAAATGTGTATTTTCGAATCTGTCAAGCAGTGGGGCCATTAGTTTAATTGAAGCAATACGTGTAATTGGCATGTCATTTTCTCCTCCTTTTTTTTTTCTTCCAGATTCCTTGGTGTTACTCAGTTTTCACCTACACATGCCAGGAAGGCATTTCCATGTTTTGATGAGCCAATCTACAAGGCCACTTTCAAAATCAGCATCAAACATCAAGCAACCTATTTGTCTCTATCCAATATGCCAGTGGAAACATCTGTGTTTGAGGAAGACGGATGGGTAACGGATCACTTTTCACAGACCCCTCTCATGTCCACATATTATTTAGCCTGGGCGATTTGCAACTTCACATACAGAGAAACTACCACCAAGAGTGGGGTTGTAGTAAGTATTCGCAGCCTAATGATGCTTTGGCTAACACACCCTGTAAAGAAACCCAATTTCTAGGTTAACAGGAATCACTTGTAGTGTCTGCCATCTGACAAGGCTGACGCCCTTAGTTACTGGAAGTTAAATGTAATCCTCGTTTCAAAGTCAGGTCGGAACAATTTTCCCCACTACACCCTATTTTTCTATTTCTTTAACCATCTCTATCGCTTGCTCTCATGTGCCCTGTGTTTCTTCCTCTCCACCCCAGGCCTGGGTATGCCCAAAGCAGTTCTTGTCTTTTCAGGACAATTTTCAGATTTCTAGAGCATCTTCCTATTAAAATTTTCTTTCAAACGTATAGAAAGTGATACAATGAACTCTACATACATAAGCCAGTTCTAAGGAGAAAGTAAACCATACTGAGGAGCAGTGAAGCCCTCTGGGCTGTAACTCCTGATCTCACTGCCTTGCCCTGTCCATTAGGAACCATACCCCCATCTTGGTATTATTGTACAGTTACCATATGTCTTAGTTAGAGTTTCTATTACTGGGAGGCACGCCATGACCATGGCATCTTTTAACATGTTTCAGAGGTTTAGTCCATAATTGTCTTGGTAGGAAACATGGCAGCATGCAGGCAGACATGGTCCTGGAGAAGGAGCCAAGAGTTCTACATCTGGATCAGCAGGAGGCAGCAGGTGGTGACACTGGGCCTGGCTTGAGCATTTGAAACTTCAAAGCACATCCCCTCCAGGGACACTCTTTCTCCAACAAGGCCACACCTACTCCAGCAGGGCTATATCTCCTCATAGTCCCACTCTCTACGTGCCTATAGGAGCCATATTTCATTCACATCACTACACTGTATATGTTTATATTCACTTATAATGCTTAGTATACTTTAAAATTTAAGAGGCTTTATAGTTAGCTATTGTCCTACACTGTATAATTATTTCCTCTCCTCTTCGTAGGCAGTGTGAGGTATTGCAGGCACTGTCTGCATTAAATTTATGACCAAGATCAAGTGGCCTTTGATGGACCCTCGTTAATATAACAGCAATGTGTTCTAGGCCTTTGATGGACCCTCGTTAATATAACAGCAATGTGTTCTAGGCACTTTTCCATTGCGTTGTATCATGCTAGGCTAAGCCATGTTGAATGAGTAATTTCTTCCTCGTTTTAATTTCTTCCACAATAACGATGCATTTATTTTGAATCCCATATTAATTATAAAAGCATTATGACTCTCCTTTTTCCACATGAGTAGTTGGTGTTTAAATAGATTAAGTTACCTTCCCAGGGTAAGCCATAAGTCAAATCTCTTGGTTTGTCCTCCAGGTTAGGCTTTCTCTCTGGTGTCCAGGGAGCCGCTTTTTACCACTTTACCTGCATGCCTTTGAGAGAATGTATCTTGTGATCTTCCCCACCACACAGCTCATATATTCTGTTTTCCTTGAGCATAACAGAATAAGTGAACAGAAAGTCGTGTTTTTAATCTGTAGGGATTCATAGCACTATAATAACCCGAATTTTGAAAAATAGCTTTGGCTAAGGAATTTTTTTTCCTCACTGTTACTTTTAATTTAAATCACCGTGGAGCCTGCTTTAAAAAAAAAAAATAAAATCTGCTTGCATACAAAATTAATGCCATTATTGAAAAACTGTGTAGTGAATTCATCTGTGTAATCATTAAAATAATACCCTAAATGCTGTGTGTAGAGGGCTAGCAGGCATTTTACTCTTTTGGGCTTAAATAATTTGAAATGTTGAATCCTCCTGATGCTTGTTGATTTTTTTTTTATGTGCATTTCAAGGCTGTACTCATTGGACCATACACAGAAATGGAACAGGAAGACATCTCATTTCCTTTTGTGTCTTCAAAAGTTGATGACCGACTTGCAGTGGCTCAGCTAGCATAAAGTACACTAGAAATACTTCTGCCTAGTATATTTTCTTCAAAGGACCTCAAAACTGTCCTTGGCCCTACACAATTATGCTTGCTGCTAAGACCTGTGTGTAGAACCACTAGCTGTTTAGGTGTGGCCTTTTATTCTTAAGAGTCTTTAAGTAATCAGTCAACATTTTAACATTTATACTCAGTAATTTGAACATAGAAAAGGCAAAATGTAGTAGCAGAGAACACGGAAAGGTCAACTGAAAGAAAAATTCAGACTGTATAATCTAAAAATACCAAAGTCTGTAAAAAGGAAAACAGAATTGCCATTGGGAGCCCTTGTTTATCTACTGTGGAAATATAGTTTGAAACTCCACTCTCTTTTTCTGTCACCCCTTTGAAATCCAATCTATTTTCTTCTCACTGACTTTCCCTTTTATTACTGGGGGCACATAGGAATGACATTTCCCAGCCCTTAGCAGCTGGAAGGAGGAGATTTAGCTTTCCTGTCTTGGCTACAGTGTGGCCATGTGCGGTCCAGGTGGCCATTTCCGGTTGGAAGCTGTGGCCATTCTGTTCCAGCTGTAAGGAAGGAAATTGAATAGCATATTAATGATACAGAGCTGAGTCTCATGGTGGCCTAGGTGTGCGTACTAGAGCCACCCGCGTCGCTGCAGTTATCTGCTCTGCAAACTGCCCAAACTTTGCTAATTACTGTTCAGAATAATTAGAAAGACGAAGAGTTAAGATCTCCCTAGTACAGGGGTTGCAAATGTAAGTGAGATATTTAATCCTAATCTGCAAATGTATTGTTTATCCATTTCTAAAACAGCTTACCATTTTTTTTCTAAATGGTTGTTAATTTTACAAATTGAGAGATTGCACATAAAATAATTTCTTGCTTCTCTTAGAGAATCAAAAGATCTTATATCATTTGACACACATGCATATTTTGTAGTATTGTCTTAATCATTTATTTCCTTAATGGACATTTATTGACTGGGTACTAGATCCTGTGGTGTGGTGATACGGCAGCAAACAGCCAAAAAAAAAAAAAAAAAAAAAAAATTGTTGCTTCTAGGGATCTTGTGTTTGCATGAGAAGCAACAGTCATTCACGCATGTAGCTTGTAAGGTGGAGATTTATGCTGTGAAGGAAGTCAATGGGCTGAGGTTAGGTAGTGACCAGCTCATTTGCATTTGGCATTTACTTCTCAAGGGGACACACACTGCAGATCAGCTTTGTTCTTTTGTGCTCAGTCATTACCTGCTGCAATCCTGTAAACAATCTGATGTCAGGCTTAATCTAGGAACATGACTCAGGAGGATGATCAGGGGCTACACATAAGGAAAAACACGCATTCACCAATTATGAATCGGCATCACTAGTGTTCATTAATTGTCTAGTAGGAGCAAAACCATCCCAGGAGCATCAGAAGACAGAGACATTGCTAACAATTGCACTGTAGATATGTGTCTCATGGAGGAGAGTGGAGTTAGTAAGGCTCTGAGTGATGATTTGGTCCTGGGGAAGAAGATATTGTCTGCTTCCTATGCTTGACTGGGGAAATATTATCAGGCAAAGATATAGAGGTAGGGAAGTCCGCGCGGAAACTAGTGTGGTAGGATGAGTCCAGATGGGGTTTTATCATCAGCTATATCTCTTTCTCAATTCTGGCCTTGCTTCACTGTGACCTTAGTTCACCCCTTAATGTGTGGCTTTTCTAGTTTTCCTGTTTGGAAACTGCAAATATAGTTCCTATAGTGGCAAAACAAACTACTCTAAAATGGATTTGCATGAGACAGCCGTTTTATGATGTCACGTGCTTCTGAGGCACAGAGCTGAAGCGCACTTGTCAAGCATGGAGTGGAAGTGACTGGTCTCGGCTCAGTGGTGCCTGGGTCTCAGATGTGGCAACATGATGACTGTCCTTTCATAGCCGGGGCCAGAACCGCCTGGGCTTGTATTTGTTTGGAGGTTTCTTATTTATCTCCTGAGACATCAGCTGGAGCTGTGTGCCATAGCATTTGTACATGGTGTCTGCATGGCCCAGACATGCTTAAAATATGGCACCATCAGGGAGATTCAATTTCTTACATGATCATTTAGAATACTGTCTTACTTAGGGCTTTTTATTGCTGCTTACTTAGTTAGAGCACTGTAACCAAAGCAGTTTGGGGAGGAAAGGGTTTATTTGGCTTATGTATCTGGAATTAGAGTCCACTGAAGGATGCCAAGGCAGGAACTCAAATTGGACAGGAACCCATAGTCAGGAACTCATGCAGAAGCCATGGAGGACTATTGCTTACTGGCTCGCTCCTCGTATTTGCTCATCCTGCTTTCTTATAGAGCCCAGGACCACCAGGCCAGGGGTGGTACCATCTATATCAAAGGCTGGGCCCTTCCATACCAATCACTAACTAAGAAAATGTTCTACAGGCTTGCCTAAAGCCCAACCTGATGGAGAAAGGTTCTCAACTGTGGTCCCCTCCTCTCAGGTGACTCTATCCTGTAACAAGTTGACATAAAATTAGCCAGGACAAATTTCAAAAGTAAGTGCCATAAACAGCATATGAAAACCATATGGGCTGTTTCTTATGTCACAGTCACACTTTATTATTTCTATGATATGGTGACTTTCATAAAAGAGTTATCAATGGTAGTCCAAGCTCAACAGGAGACCACATACCTGCCGGCTCCTGGTGGAAGAAATGTCAAAGACTTTGTGGTCTTGTTTTAAAGTAACAGTCCACCCTCTATTTACATCCAGCCCACATAGAATGCATACTGTCTAATGCCAAGGTGTCCTCCTGACAACAACATCATGCTGACATTTGAGATCCACAATCCTACAAGCCAGCTGAGATCCAGGTGTAGATGAAGTGACTCAGATTGGTTTCCTAGGCAGATCTCCTTTCACTCAGATGAGCTGTCATGAAGAAAACCAAGTAATTTATCCTTCTTCTGTATACCCTAACACACAGACAGTATTAAGTCAGAATAAGATAGTAACAGCCATTTGTATTTAAGAATAGGCAATAATGTGAAGACCCAGTAGTCAATGGCCTGTAGCAGTTCTGAAAACCGAATGGCCAGTCTTGCCAGTTCCTCTGCTGTGGTTCACTGCTGTTCCCTGTGAGTTGTTTTCTTGGCATTTGACCTCATCCTTCGGGCTTTTAATTTTGCCTTTGAAGCAACTCTTTTCCAAATACAAAAATAGTTTGTATCTACAGCTGGATAACTTCAGCTCCATTCCTATATGTGCAAAGTTGAATTCCTCACGCTTTGTAAACTTGCTGATAAGAAACTATACTTATGAAAAATCATTATTGGGTTTTAATCCATCAGGCTATATGTATTCTCTCAGATAAGACTAAACCCACAGATGTCTTTAAGAGAAACCTTTGTTTATGTTATGGCTTTGTGGAATAAAGTTTCTCACACACTCATTATTTAGCAGAGAGACTTCATGAGACATGCTTTTATAATTTTTGTAAAGACACTTATCTTTTGAAGAAGCCTTGGGGTCCTACTTTAAGAGAATCTGAGGATTTAGAGAACAGTGGCTCTTGCCTTCAGCCTCAGGCTGTGTTTCATGGTGGTGATCTATATTATTATTATTTTCTTGAAACTATTTTTTACTTTGATAATCTTCCACCTAATGAGGCTAAAAAAGAGAAAGTGTTTAATTTTAAAATTCAGAAATTCTTAGCTCTTTTACACTTCCAAATTTTGGTTGAGGTTAGACAGTTTATTCTTAAGATGATATCGCCTCCTTTTATAAAAACCACAGCCAGTAAGAACAACCCATTGTCACTTGGATGTCTTTGCCTGGAAATGTCTATAAGTAAAAAAAAAAAATTTAGTTCTGTAGTTACATTCCTTATATTTCTTGGTACTTAAGGTAATCCGATGGCAATAATTTATTATGTTATATCACAGCGTCGGGGTCCTCAGACCAGGAAGCCTATGTCCTGGGTATAACTTAACAGATGGAGCCAGAGTGAGAGTATCTCCACAAAGTATCTCCACTTATTATTGACGGTCATGGAACCTCAGGGTTCACGTATAGGCCATCTATGATTGACGTCTCCATGACACTAGAGCCTCCTTATAGCAGGTGGTCATATATCAGTGTACTTGTTAAGAGTGATTCCAGCTCTCCCAAGAGATTGCATGATCAATTTGTTCTATTATTAATGACTATATTGATCACATTCATTACTGTCTTTTTTATATCTTCCTCCATTTTTTTCAAGAAAGGGTTTGAATACTCTGAAGGAGAGATAAACATATTTTTTGTTTAGATAACAAGTGGGAGATAAGAAAAAGACTTGTGAGAGAGCAGGTGATGTTTATCCCCTTAGAAGTTGAACCACCGGAGCTGAGGATTTAGCTCAGTGGTAGAGCGCTTGCCTAGCAAGTGCAAGGCCCTGGCTTCAGTCCTCAGCTCTGGAAAAAAAAGTCGAACCACCATGTGGGGGGAGATTGGTTACTAAGCAGCTGGAAAACATCCTTGAACAAATGCTGAGAGGAGGTAAAAATGTGAGCCAAAAACAAGAGGCAGTGCCTTTGGAGACTTGGGATAGTTTTCGCTGTTTATTGCTCCACTTAGAGACTCTCCTAGAGAGAACTGCTTGAGGGAAGGCTTTGAGGCTCCGGGCTCCTGCTGAGGTTCTGGGTTCTGGTTGCTCCAGGTTCCAGCAGAAGAAATCCCGCTGATTATGCCAGGAGAATCGTTCCTTGGAACTGATATCCTTACAGTTTCATTATTGTATTCTTTAATCTTCTTTTCATATTGTTTAGGTTAGTCGGTTTATAAGTGAGGTGTTCTCAGTTAATAAGTTTGTAATAAAATATATTTGTTAAGAAAATTGAGCCTACAGTGCTCTTTCTAACTCATTCTAAGGATTTGCACAGTGTTGCTTTTGGCAAATCATGTGAGCTACTAGTCATTTCACTCATTTGCCAGGAGCAGTAGCACACAGACAGACAGAATCTTCTAATCGGAGTAGTGCCTTAGATCTTGAAGCTCCCTCTTATGACCATCCAGTTGTACTTAACATTTAGAGATTAAGTATATAAAAATCATAATTTTAGTGCTTAACATAGTCCTTATTCTGGTAATACCACTTAAATAGATGGCATTCCGATAATCCTAAGGGAGATGTGATACCTAAGTCTGAGCGCTATATTGAAGCTAAACTGTAGGAGAACTTGATGCTGGCTAAATTTTAATATTTCACCTAGTCAACTGGAAGAGCCACTAGAAAGTTAGAAGCTGAGGGCATGCTATCATTAGATAATTATTAGATATTATTATATTTATTAGGTATTATTAGATAGTTTACTTGCATTATTTGGGAGGAGACTGGGAACCTGGAGTTTCTTAGACCAAGACAAATTGGAGTAGAGCAGCATTTATAATTGAGATGGATAAGGCAATATAGATGTGAAAGACACTTAACGGGAGGAAATGGTAGAATTTGGAGAGGGATATGAAATAGGAGCGAGACCTGGGGAAAGCCACAGATCTAATAATCAAGACTGACTCTGATGTTGAAGGTATTATACTTGTACAGTTCTGTGCTCTAGAGTCACTCTGTATTTTTGACATTATAATATAATTATAACATTTTTACATTTCCTTTCCTCCATCCAAACACTCTCATCCCTCTCATTTTCATTAGTTTTTATTACACACACACACACACACACACACACACACACACACACACACGATGACTATTTGGCACTGAAGAACCAATTGGCATGATCTTTCCTAGGGAAGACTATCACGGTAGTTAATGAGAGTTTTCATTTCCCAAAACTAGCTTTTTAAAAGCATAATCTATATGGCTAAAGTGATCCATTTATTCTATTAAAAACAATTATGGAGAGAGAGACAGAGAGAGAATATGTGGTCAGCAAGCAACAAAATAATTATGATTAAGTAAGTAAGTCTGTCCATCTGTCTGTCTGTCTGTCTCTCTCTGTCTTTCTCTTTCTCTCTCTGTGTGTATATGTGTCTTGTTTTGAGACAGGATATTATGTGTAGCCTAGCCTGGCTTTGAACTTGTTATGCATCTGAATTTGACCTTGTACTCTCCATACTGAGAACTGGGATTACAAAACTGCTCAATCTGACCTACTATTTTTATCTCTTTCAGGGGACAAACTCCCTTGCTTCTTTGGATTATATACTCAAAATTAGCATGTTTTGCATATTGCTGTGTCCTTAAAGCAACCCTTATTAACTCTAAAACTCATGGGGGTTTCGTTGCTTGCCTTGCCTACATCAGACAACAACTGCAAATGCAGCCCAAGAGCTCCCTCGTGACAAATAGAAACACTGAGTCCTCTACCTTAGAAAAGGGAGTTTTCTAGAAAAGGAGTGTTGGAGCACCAATATGTTACACTTGATCAAAACATCAATTTCAGTTCTTTTGTTTAGACTGACAACAGCAGGAGGTATATTCAATTTATCTGTATACATGTATGCATCCATGAAGGATATACATATGCAAGCAAGGCACCTTTCTGATGCTCATTGTTCTACTGACAGGATTGTATGTATACACTTCAAAAATGGGGCTATCATTCTGTGTGTTTTCTTTAGTGAAAACAAAATGAATTTTATGTAAATAGGAGCATTAGAGTTATGTCAGTAATGTAGTTGAAACATATATTGAAGCTTACTTAAATTATGATAATAAGAGGAACTCTGTTAAATCATTAGACATTCTGGTTATATTGTACTGCAGGTGTAATAATGGCTGATAGAGAAAGAAAAGGAAATAGTAACAAAAGACCTGAGCTACAATCTACTTAGGAACACAAATCAAAGCTTCCTGCCTATCCCAGGAAAGCTAATCTTCCAGTTCCTCTGTGCTCTTAGAATACTTTGTTTGCTCATATCTCGTAGGCATTGTTTGCCTGATCATCATTTTATCTCCCTCTCTGTGTTGCTTCTCTATAGGGTATTTTTACTTACCTTTGTAGGATCAGCAGTTCCTGTTATATGTTGAAAATGGCATGTGCTCTGTAGAATTCTACTGGATACTTAAACGATGAATTTCTTGAGAGATGTCACGATGTCAAAGATTTCTAAAACCTCTGCATTAGGTTAATGTGTGGAAACTGAAGACTCACAAAAAGTAATTCTTATAAATATTGAAATGTAAAGAGTAAATGATGAAAGACAGATATATCACCTACAAGGAACTTTCCAGGGAAATGCCAACCAAAACGTGGGGAAAGAGACTTGAGATGCAAAAGAGGAGAAGGATCAAGTATTTGTTTAAAATTCCGAAATTCAGTGTCTCCTATGAGATGCCTGCAATCTTTTAACTGTAATCCCCTATAAAATCAAAATGAAAAAGCAGACCACATACTTCTGACACCACAGTACACACACACACACACACACACACACACACACACACAACCATTCTAAAATGTCATAGTGAAGAAATACTGGACCAAAGCAAGACCAGAATACTGACTCTAGATTCTGGAGAAATTTGTATAAGGCAGAAGAAATGAGGTGGATCATAGCATCACAAAAGTCAGTAAGCACTACTTTCCCTACTAGGAAAGCTAAGTTCAAGTACTGTTGGTTAGCCAGTCAGAGCTGCAAGGTCACCGGGTGAATTTGGACTGACTGGGTGACATGAAGTCATTTATATGTCTGTCTTGCAACTATGATATACGGATCACTTTTCCTAGATGAGAGAGATGGCCGATTTAGGTTTGGGTTACCCAGTCAAGTGTGCAGGGGTAAGAGCAGGCTATATAGCTAGATTTGGATTTTGAGCATTAAAAAATAAAAGACAGAAATGATGAACTTCCAGAAATTTCACTACCATGATACAAACAGAGCCATTAGTTTCTACTAAGGAATGACTTTACAGTGAAAGAAAATGGATGTAATGTGTAGAAATGCATGTAGAACTACTTGGAGACTCCATCTCATCCTAGTGAAAAATCACTGTCATCAAGAAAACACACGATAAAGATTGACAGTGAAGGACACTATTCACAACTGGTGGAAATGTACTCTGGACATCAGTGTGGAGGTTTGTCACAAAACTAAAAATAGCACTACCGTATCATCGAGCTATACCATACCTGGTATATACCTCAAAGATTCCAGGTCTTATCATAGAAATGCTTGCATATTATGGTTCACAAAACAGAAGAAATAGAACAGACCTAGATGTTTATCCCCATATAAATGGATAAAGAAAATGTCCATATACATAATGGAATTTTACTTAACTATAAAGAATAAAATCTTGACATTTGTAGGGCAATGCATAAAATTGGAAATTACTAGGTTAAACATAAGTCAGGTTCAGAAAGACAGTCATTGTGGTTTCGTTCATATAAGTAAGTATTTTATACTCTGTGTGTGTTATAAAACTAGAAAGGGAACCATGATGAGGGAAGAGGAGACTTAAGGTAGGGATAGGATAAAATGGAGAAGATAATAAAATGCATGTGACATCATAAGGGTAGAAGAGGGAATATTGTGTGGAGGAAGGGTACCAGCGAGAGGAGTTAAGGGGAATATGGAGGGGTTATGGACATGAGATGGATAAGAACAGAGTATGTATAAAGTTCCACAATGAAATACATTATCTTTTTTAAATTTTGCAAAATTTCCATTTAAAACATGCGAAGAAATAGGAAGTTGACCGGACATTTACTTAAAAACTGAGAGCTGCGGAAAAATAAGGTATATTTACATGGCGGGCACATTGGTAGGCTACAGTTGTGTTCCTAATGGAGGAGGAAGATCACAGCAGCCAAATCTAGTTAATGGAGAGGTTTTTAGACTCTCCAGCCTCAAGATTTTTCATGGCTCGTAGTGTAATGGAGTGTGCCTCAGCTCCACTCCCTGGTGATTAGCTTGGGCTGATGGTGGATTCTGTGAGAGAGGCTAATGGGTTTTGTTATACAATCTACTGTTTATCAGATGCCCTGAGGTTTAAGAATCTATATATTAAAGAGGCCAGTAGAAGCTAAGGGACAGCCAAGTAAAAAGTACATTAATGCTCTGCCCAGGCATGTTGGGTGGTATGCAGCAGTCACTATGGCAGCAGAGTCACACTTGATAATGTGTGTGATAGGCTGCCTGGTGCTCAGCCAGGTATGTTTCTATCTCTGTAGAGAGGAGAGAGAGGGTTCTGGCTGGCATCTTTCTTCCTCCAGTTTTCCTGGAAAGATTTAGAATGACTGCACCTGGTTGGCTCGTGAATATTGCCCATGGCAAGCTGAGACTAAATTAATTGCATATAATATAATGGTAGAAAGTTATTGCCTCCCTCTCCTTGTGTGTGTTCTACTGTGGTTGATTTACTATTATTTTTGAGTTACTCTTTCTGCTAGTTCTAAGGATGTTTACTTTGAAGCTTTGTCTTGGCCAAACCTTTGTGAGCTAAGGGAGGTAGAGTGTTGCATTGTTTTGAGAAGAGATGGGGTGAAAGGTGAGATTTGACATTTATGCAGGAGCCAGATCATGAAGGGTTTTATATGTTTTTGTTAAGGATTTATCCAGGAGAAAATGAATAGATCCGAGCTTGGATTGGCTTCAGATCACACAGGGAGTTTTTTTCCTAGGGCTGTGAGGATAATCAAAGCTTTTTATCACTATTGCCTAAACAGTCTCACTCATTTGTTGTTGTTATTTTGTTGACTATGATCTGTTTTCCTGTTTGGTTAGAGAAAAATCTGTCTGTTGAGCTCAACTTTTCAAAGATTTAAGTCACTGCAGAGAAAGAATAAGTTATTTAGATCATAGCTGGTATTAATAATAGCCAACCTTTGTCTCTTGGAACAATCATTTCTGGAGAACAATTGTTTCTAGTTTACTTTCTGTTGCTGTGGTAAAAGCCTGACCAAAACCAACTTGAAGAGGAAAGTGTTTATTTGGTTTACAGGTTACAGTCTTGCATTAAGAGAAGCCAGGGGAAATCAAGGCAGGAGCATGAAGGAGAAGCGTGGAGAAATGGTGCCTGCTGGCTGACTCTGAGGCCCACTACCCTCTTTATACATCCTAGACTCCATCTGCTCAGGGATGGTACCGCCTTCAGTGGGCCGGGTTCTCGCACATCAATCAGCAACCAATAATACACCCGATAGAAACGCCCACAAAAAGTCAGATAGAGGCCGTTCTTCAACTGAGGCTCCCTCTTCCCAGGTGTGTCAAGTTGATAACCACAATCAGCTATTACAATAACTGGGAGCATATTACAAGTGATGAGAAAAGCAGTTATACTTCAACATTGTCGTCACTCAAGGCTAAATGATTCTTATAGGATGTACTATTAAAATTCAGAAACACCACACTATACTCTTGAGATACATTAATATTTCTGAAAATTGGACTTACAGCTAACACGTTTAAAAAAAAACCCTATTTTCTGAAGAATGCTGGGAGGCCTTTGTATCAGATGGATTATATTCAGAATTCCCAGGGGAAGGAGGAGATATTGAAAGTACTAATAGTACTGTCTGTCCTTAGCCACTGCCACCTACTAATGTTTGGCTTCCTTATCAACCAGATGGCAGGAGAAAAACTCACTAGGTCTGTTCCATGCTGCTGTTTCCTGATTGGCTTTAATATGGGGAGGAACTGGTGAATGTCGGAAACCAATCACTATACATATGTACTTTTCACATGGCACTAAAGATTGTCTTACTATGTCTCTTAAAACCACAGAAAACTATTATTTATTTCAAAGACATATAATGCCGCTATGCTTTACAGTAAAGGACAACATTAAAAAAAAACTGTCATAATTGAAGAACTCAAAGAGAAAACAATAGTTTGTTCACATGCCTGAGAAGTTCACACAGGTTTAGGACTTTGAATGATAGGGAGGAAAAAGAAGTTTTTAAGCTTTTCTGATTGTCTTCGGCCAGGTAGCTAACTAGCATGCAGTATCTTCGGTGGGCAAGACTTAGCTTTCTTTTGTAAGAGGCTTATTAACCATGCAGATAATCATGCTTCTACACACTGGAAGGCACAAGGCAGAGTTTCAAGAAGGAAAGAGCCATCTGGTCTTACAAAGAGTCAAGAAACATTGGTAGGTGGCAGTGACTGAGGACAGACAGTACTGTCTACTTTTCATGTCTTCGTCTTCCCCTGAATGTTCAGCTTGATCTATCTGAATACAAAGGTACAATGCACTGTTGCACAAAGGAGGCGTGAATCAGGGGGACGGCAGATATTGGAGCAGAGCAGGAGAGTGTATCAGCAAAGGGATGGATAATAGTTCTGAAAGGTAGGGTCCTGGAGGAAGGCAAGAGCCTTGGGTTTTCTTTAAAGTAAGATGATTGATGTATTAATTTTTTTGCAAATATTCGAAAGCAGCTCAGGCAAAATTAAGCAGAAGAGAAATTCAGTGATAGAATCTGGAGAAACATAAAAGAAAATTTAAACCATCAAGTCTTAGGAAGGATTTCTTTGACGATTCTGAGAGCAGATACCAATTAAAAGTCTTCTTAGGCACCATCATCAGATGTTCTTAGCTGTAATCTTCAGAGTTCAGGGAGAGAGAACGAACTATTTCATGTAGATACTTTTTTTTTTTTTTTTTTTTTTTTTTTTTTTTTTTTTTTTTTTTTTTTATCAACACCCAACAGAACAGACAGTCTTCAGGAGAGACAGTTTCTTGGCAGAAAAATGACAGGACATTACTAAGGAAGGGAAAAACATGTCTCATAAAACAATGTATTTTACCATGTACAGCTGTCATTTGTTTATCATTTACTAGCTGCAAGGTGTCATTATAAGATCTTTTTGATACTTCATTTGGTTACGAGTTGGTTATTAACCCATGAGACCATTAATCTTATCATCTTTATCAGTTTGAGAAACACCTAAAAGGTAATAAGCAAAGCACACATACTGTGGGCCTGTGAACTATTTCTAGATCAAACAGATCATGAGGGCTCTGATGTAGTGAAGAGTTTAACACTTTAATAGGTTCGTAATATGATCGGTAGGTGGAGAAGTAGGGGAAAGTAGGTGGCAGGATCCATTTGCAGGAAGTAGGTCATCAGGAGCATGTTCCTGGGCACCATGTCCAACTCAAGCTCCCTCCTGTATTCCCATTCCTCTGTTCCTTTCTGAAACGATATGAAGAAGCCCTCTCTACACATCCCAACCAACATGGCATTCTACCCAGGTTAAGCAACTGTGACTATATCTTCTGAGGCTATGAGCCAAAATAAATAATACCTTCCCAAAGTTCTGTCCTGAGTTTTGTCATAGCAAAGATGAGAAAAGCAATTACTATACTTGGGTTCAAATGATAGGATGCTGAGAGAAAGAATAGCTGCCTTTACTATGGTTCAGTAACTCCCTGGTGTCAGAGCTGGCATTCCTCTCCAGGCACCTACATGCCCTAGAGCTCTTCTGCTTAAGCCCAGGGGACTCAGAAGAAGATGCTGGGTGGGAAATTGCAAGATATTACATAGGTTCAATAGAGAAGGCTTAGAAGATAAATGTATATCAGGAAAAAAAAAAAAAGAAAGAAGTACCACTGAAGGGAATGACATGACTGGTGTGAGATTTATCTACCACAAAGAAGGATTCCAAGTGATTTAGAAGGAGACTACTGAGGTCTTTGAAACTCAACATATTCACGCTCTGGCTGAGCATGCAGAGTGGAAGCTTCAACCTGGTGATGGCAATTCCCTGCCTGTGATTTGCTGTTACAACACACAGCATTTGAGGGATCATGATAAAATTACCGAATTTAAATCTTAAAGAATAGTTGTAGGAAAAGGATGAAACTATATATATATATATATATATATATATATATATATATATATATATATATTCATTCCCAGGCAGTTTTTGGTTTCATCTCCATGAAACCTCTGTGAATTTTGCTAGGCTTTTCATTGTGATTGTCCGACAAATTCATACTGTGTTGTGCGCATCTGCTCCCAGTTACTAAACTGCAAGACCTTTGAGAAGGAAAACTGTCTTTGGTTGAAAACACACTTAGAGATTATACACACTGTGCATGTAATTACACCCCCACCCACCCACCCCACCCCACCACCATGGGACATAGCACAGTTCTCCGCTCACAGCATTCATTCAGTCAACTTTCAAAATATTAAGATGCATTTTGAATGAAATCAGTAGGTCTTTATGAATGCTTTGGCATGGCTGAAAGGAACATGAGGGATCAAAGAAAACCTCTTGGTTTTCAGTTGCTTTAATGAAAGATGTTTGCTCTGACATTAAAAAGCTTCCATTGTTTTCTTTTTTTCTGACATTTTTATTAAATATTTTTACATATACATTTATGTATTATTACACATAAATACAATAAACTACCTACAGCAAGAAGAACCACAAAACAATCAGGAATTATATGTAAATGTTACATTCTTAGTGTTTTTGGCTATTTGTATTTGGCAGCCTTGAAGAAAACATCTTTCCTATCTTGGTGAATCTAAAATTCTGACTACAGATCAATATCTATCATATCTCGTCATTATCAACTTAAAACATCTATCTAGACCTAAAAACATCTAAACTCCTAAACAACAAAGCTTAATGGTAAACCTAAACTATCTGGTCTTGAGCCCCATGAGAGACTTAAGAAGGAATAAAGTTAATTACATGAGTATACAGGGAGTGCAGGTAGCAGCTTCCCAAATGAGAAGATGACAGAGAGAGTTTACTGCCTGAACAGTCACCCAAAATTCTCTATAACATTGGAGAATCATCTTCAGTCTTCTGTCCCAATATTTCTGACACATATTTGTGAGGCAGGAACTATTGAATACTTGCTTACCCTGTCTTGGCAGAGTTTGGCCATTGATTCTGCCTGCATCCAAGCTTGCTCAATTTTAGTTAGAATTCTATTTGTGGTAGAAATGAGGACACACTTTGCCCACTGGCTGGTTTGCTACATTTGAATCCATCTCCATAAGGAGATTCTTTGATGCTCATCATCATCTTTGAAGTCGGCTCGGTGTTGCCAGGAGTTAAGCTGTGTCATTGTAAATGTAGTTTTGAAATAATAAAAACATCTCTAAATGTCATATCCTGTATGTCTCTGAGGTTTTATAAGATCTTATCTAATTATTTTACCTTATCTTTCTATAGAATCATATCTATCTGTTACATCTAGGATACATATTCTTATGAAAAAAGTAGACTAGTAATTGATATGACCATGATTTGAGAGAAAATCAAGCTGATGCTGGTTGCAGGATGGCAGCTAATGTGGATTGTGGTTGGCACTCAGCTCTGCCTGTCTGCTCTGTGTTCCAGATCAGGTAAGCAGTAGACGGGCTGTGAGAGCCCAAAGCTGCATGGGTGTCTCACAGTCTTTCTCAAGATGGCGGCCAATGGGGGTTGTCACCAAGGACTTTTCTGTGGGTTAGCTGGTGGCCGGGGATTAGACTCACCCATGCTCCACACAATGTGGCTCCCTCTCACCTGGGAATCAGTAGCATTGGTGTTTTGTAGCCCTCAGTTTGGTCTTTAGGTCACTGTGCATTTCTTATTGTCCTACTGATTTTAGGTGGTGTGTGATTGGCACTGCCATCTTGGATTGCCTCCTGCTTCCCTGTTTTTCCATCCTCCCTTACTGTCCTGTGTAGAGCTCCTGGTCCAGGAAGAAGTGTCACCAGAAAGAACCATTTTGCTTCCTTTTTCTTCTGCAGCTTAATGCCCCACAATCTTGTCATGCCAGTGAGAGAAAAATGAAGAAACGAGGAGTTCTTTTTTTTTTTTTTTAATATAGCAAATTTATTATATGTGTCTCTCTGATGAAATGTAAATTTTTAAAATGGGAAGTCAGGCTGAAAGTTAAGTTATCTCCACACATGCTGAGAATTAATGGAGAAGTGTCTCTTGGCACTTCAGATAAGGGAGAATAATCAAATGAAACATGCCCTCTTTGTCTGAGTGAGAGTTTGGTCTTCTCTCTTATTTTTCAGTACTTCATTACACAATGAGAAATTCCACCAGGACAGCCTCCGTGGGATTATAAGAGGTGCTCATGGTGGAGAGAATTCTTTTACTTTACTGTCCCCCAGAGAAGGCAAAGAGAGCAGTGATAGAGTGAAACTGCCCTGTGCACAAGATCAGCTGAGTGTGTAGGGATTGTATTAAGCTCTATGTTCTGTAGGGTGCTATCGAGGTGTCAAGCACAGGCCGGCCAGGGAGCATTAGTGGAAGTGGCATGGCTATTCAGGAGACTGGGCTTGGGGTTTGGAGCCCATCATTTATTAAAGGCGAGTCTCTCGACTGGAGCCACAGTCTCTTGTATGAACTGGGGATAACAGCGTGGATTGCAAATAACTTAAAAGAGACAATGAAAGTGAAATGCCCATCAAGGTGCCAGTCACGTAAGGACTCTGAGTGCTTGGCAGCATACAGATAAAAGTAGCCGATTTGTGTGTTGCTGGTAGGCAGGCAGGACTGAAGGATGGCTGAAGGAGAGCGGGCAGAGAAGCTTAAAATGGGACCATTTGTGAGAACAGCTTTAAAAAGTTAGTTTGCAGAAAGCAAGAAGGCATAGCTTAGGGAGAGAAGACAGGAGATACTGGCATCTAATCTAACTCACCCAGCACAGTTCCATTGTTCAGAGTGTTGCAAAAATCTGTAGCATGCCTTGGGATTACCAACATTGTGCAAACTAATAATGTGATCATTAGAAGAAGTGAGATATGTTTCTCTATGGTTCTGTTTTATGTGGAGAGAGAGAGAGAGAGAGAGAGAGAGAGAGAGAGAGAGAGAGAGAGAGAGAGAGAGAGAGAGAGAGAGAGAGAATATTTGTATGCTTATGGAAAAATTGATCTGAGGGAAAAATACCTTGGATAGATGAGTTGTTTGAAGAACAGTGGAAATCAAGCCAGCTACACAAAGGTGTCTTGGACTGCTATCTCTGGCCATAGCTTAAAAAAGTCACATTCTACCAGCTTCCAGGATGTGATAAAAAATGAGGTGAAAGAAAGGGCATACAAATGAAAATATGGAAAAAAGGAAAGATCTTATATATTATGTGGATGCCACAAAACATTCATTCATTAAATTACTTTATTATTTTATTTTAAAATAGTATTATCTTATTGATCATTTATTATGTATCAGGTTGTGTTCTAACACCCTAAATGGATTATCTGCCTTAGTTTTTATGGTTGCATGAAGAATCATCTACAGCCCTGTTTCCTATAGTATTCAGACAAGGAGATGTAGGTAGAGGTACCTTGTTTGCCTAGTGTAAATGCTGGATCAGTGCCTCTGGCACAAGGGATCTGACTACAGAGCTCTGTTCCCGGCGCTTTACTGTGTTGGTTTACAGAAGTTAAGACTGAGTGCCTAAGGCAGATTTAGGGATAGAATTGAGAAATAGGGACTTTATCTTAAGAGAACTTACTTTCTGCTATATGTGAGATGCTTCTTAGAGAATGTGTGCTTAGGGAAATATCAGCAGGTTAGTCTTTAAAGAGCACTCTTGAAAATCAAATGACTCAGTTTCTACATTGGTCACATTATGTGCTAGATAATCTTTTTACTGGGGGAGGGGAGGGGGAGTTATATGTCTTGTAAGCTACAGGATATTTACCACCAATTGCATACACAGCCGTGACACCTGAAAATATCTCCAGATATTGCTAGAGGTACACTGACAGAATCATCCCAGAGGAGAAGCATCTCTATGGAGAACCGTTTCTGCAGAGGACTTGCTTTGGTCTCTGATATCTGTGCAGTGATATAGAGGTTGCTCCATCTGCAGGTGTGGTACCAATTTGGAGATACCCAAGAAACCACAGAGGGCTGGTCAAGAGTCGTGCTGTTTACGGATGCCCCTTGCTTCTGCAGATAGCTGTGGGTACAGGTGCGACTGGAAAAATCCAGAATCTACCCATTGAGAGTTTGAAACTGAGAAACAGAATAAGAGAGAATATATGTATGTGTGATATTTATTGTAAAGGAAAAAAAAATAGATCTTCATGAAGGAAGGAGAAAAACACAAAAATCCTTTCATACCCATGTCATGTCTAGCAGAAAATAAGTTCTTTTGTTCTATGCTTAAAGGTTCCTTGAGTATTTTAGGGATAGCCTGAGGGCTGTTCATTTTGCAATGTTTCCGATGTAGTATTTCATGTTGATTTATCCTTTCTATTCTAGATGAATGAGAATTGGTATAGTGGTTTTTAAATTATATTGCATTTTAGAACCACTGGGGACTTCTTTTACTTTTTTTAATTCACATTTATGAGTCTACCCTAGACTTACTGCATCTGACTCTTCAGATATAGACAGAGTTCTTTAGGCATGATTTTGGATGTTAAACCTGAGAAGAAGCATTTTTTTCCATACCTACTAGTGGAGATGATTTTTTATGACATACTTTCTGCCTTGAAGAGTGTATCTTGGATGTCATATTCAAACAATTCTTTTGAGTTTCTATTTGCTATACTTCTCATACATGCTCTACTTAGGTGCAAGGGATGTTGGTAAACATAGTTTTTATTTTATAAAGTCATAAGTCAAGCTAAATGTGAGAGGAACAGAAACATGGGCTTTGGCTAGTAATGAGCAGCAGTCTTTGCTAGGGATAGCTTTAAAAACACAGTATCTGTGGCAAGTCTTTATTGAACACTAAGTGTGTGCCATGGTAGAAAGTAGCAAAGCTATTTTGTTGCTATTGTCATTACCCCTGTGTTGTTGCTATTGTAAAGATGGAGAATAGAATACCATTTCATACTGGATGATAAAATAAATGGTTGGTAGATTCTATGCATCACTAGTGTATTTTTGATGAGACAATCAATCGACTATCTTGGTTTACTCAAGTGGCTTACTAGCTACAGGTTTTTAAATTTTTTTTTTCTCTTTTAGATTTTAAACTTATACAGAAAATATAAGCATCTCATTGATAACAGGAATAGGGAGAGTCCTTTATAAATTGTATTTTATTACAATTTTACTCTTCTTTTTAAAATTATATAGATTATTAATTTATTCATATTACATCTCAGTTGTTATCCCATCCCTTGTGTCCTCCCATTCCTACCTCCCTCCTGCTTTCCCCTTATTCCTCTCCCCCTATGATTGTGACTGAGGGGGACCTCCTCCCTCTGTATATGCTCATAGGGTATCAAGTCTCTTCTTGGTAGTCTGCTATCCTTCCTCTGAGTGCCACCAGTCCTTCCCATCAAAGAGGTGTGGTCAAATATGGGGCATCAGAGTCTGTGTGAAAGTCAGTCTCTCGTGGGACATGCCCCTTGGGCTAGTATGCAGATATAAGTGAGTATATACCATTTGATTCTTTCTGCTTCTGGGTTAACTCACTCATTATGATCATTTCTAGCTCAATCCATTTATCCACAAATTTCGGGAATTCCTTGTTTTTAATAGCTGAGTAGTATTCCATAGTGTATATGTACCACAGTTTCTTTATCCACTCTTCTACTGAGGGACACTTAGGCTGTTTCCATGTTCTGGCTATTATGAATAAGGCTGCTATGAACATGGTTGAGCAAATTTTCTTGTTGTGTGCTGAAGCATCTTCCAGGTATATTCAAAGGAGTGGAATAGCTGGGTCTTGAGGAAGCCCTATTCCCATTTTTCTGAGATAGCACCAGACAGATTTTCAAAGTGGCTGTACTAGTTTGCATTCCCACCAGCAATGAAGGAGTGTTCCTCTCTCCCCACATCCTCGCCAGCATGTGGTGTCGCTTGAGTTTTTGATCTTAGCCATTCTGATGGGTGTAAGATGGAATCTCAGAGTTGTTTTGATTTGTATTTCCCTGATGACTAAGGAGGTTGAGCATTTCTTTAAGTGTTTCTCAGCCATTTGATATTCCTTTGTTGAGAATTCTCTGTTTAGTTCCAAGCCCCATTTCTTAATTTGGTTATTTGGTTTGGTGGTGTTTAGCTTCTTGAGTTCTTTATATATTTTGGATATGAGACCACTTACCAGGAAACTGGGACAGAGGGGAGGACATCCTATTTGGACTCTAAATTAGAGAAGCATGAGAGAATAGCAAAGTAGAAGGATCCAGAGGGTCCTCGAAACCTACAAGTAGAACATTATGATAGGCAGATTTGGGCCCAGGGGTCCCGCTCAAACTAAGGTACCAGCCAAGGACAATACAGGCGGTAAACTTTAAGCCCCTACCCAGATCTAGCCAATGGTCAGAACATTCTCCACAGTTGAGTGGAGAGTGGGAAATGACTTTCTCAGGTACTCTGGTGCCTCACATTTGACCATGTCCCCTGGAGGGGGAGACCTGGTGGCACTCAGAGGAAGGACAGCAGGTTGCCAAGAAGAGACTTGATATCCTATGAGCATATACAGGGAGAGGTAATCCCCCTCAGGAACAGTCATAGGGGAGGGGAATAAGGGGAAAATGGGAGGGAGGGAAGAATGGGAGGGTATAAGGGATGGGAAAAACATTGAGATGTAACAAGAATAAATTAATAATAATAATAATAATAATAATAATAATAATAATAATAATAATAATAATAATAAAAGAAAGTCAGTCTCCACTATTCACTCAGCTGTGGAGAATGTCCTGTCCATTGGCTAGATCTGAGTAAGGGGTAGAAGTTTATTTCATGTATTGTCCTTGGCTGGTGCCATAGTTTGAACAGGACCGCTGGGCCCAGATTGACCTATCATAATGTTCTTCTTATAGGGTTCTAGGACCCTCTAGATCCTTCTATTTCCTCATTCTCCCATCCTTTTCTCACCTATAGTTCGAATAGAATGTCCTCCCCCTGTCCCACTTTCCTGGTAAGTGAAGACTTTCATGGGAAATGCCTTTTGGGCTAGTGTCCAGATATAAGTGAGTATATACCATTTGACTCTTTCTGCTTCTGGGTTAATTCACTCATTATGATCATTTCTGGTTCAGTCCATTTGTCCACAAATTTTGGGAATTCCTTGTTTTTAATAGCTGAGTAGTATTCCATAGTTGCTCTATCCATTCTTCTACCAAGGGACACTTAGGCTGTTTCTATGTTCTGGCTATTATGAATAAGGCTGCTATGAACATGGGTTAGCATATGTCCTTGTTGTGTGCTGGAGTATCTTCTGGGTATATCCAAGGTGTGGAATAGCTGGGTCTTAAGGTAGCCCTATTCCCAGATTTCCAAGAGCCAGATAGATTTGCAAAGTGGTTGTACTAGTTTACATTCCCACTAGAAATAAAGGAGTGCTCCTCTTTCTCCACGTCCTTGCCAGCATGTGGCGTCACTTGAATTTTTGATCTTAGCCACTCTGATGGGTGTAAGATAGCATCTCAGAGTTGTTTTGATTTGAATTTCCCCAATGACTATAGATGTTGAAAATTTCTTTAAGTGTTTCTCAGCCATTCGATATTCCTCTGTTGAGAATTCTCTGTGTAGTTTTGGGCCCCATTTCTCAATTGGGTTATTTGATTTGGTGGTGTTTAATTTCTTGACTTCTTTATATATTTTGGAAATAAGACTTTTGTCAGATGCAGAATTGGTGAGGAACTTTTCCCAGTTTGTAGGCTGTGGCTTTGTTCTGTTGACAATGTCTCCTGCCTTACAGAAGCTTCTTAGCCTCATGAGGTCCCATTTATTAATTGTTGACCTTAAGGCCTGGGCTGTTGGTATTCTGTTCAGGAAGTTGACTCCTGTGCCATTATGTTCCAGGCTCTTCCCCACTTTTTCTTCTGATTTAGTGTCTCTGTTTTTCTGTTGAGGTCTTTGATCCACTTGGACTTGAGTTTTGTGCATGGTGATATGTAGGGGTCTAATTGCATATTTTTTTTGACATGTAGACATCCAGTTAGATCAGCACCATTTGTTGAAAATGCTATCTTTTTTCCATTGAATAAATTTGGCTTCTTTGTCAAAAATCAAGTGACCATATGTGTGTAGACTCATTTCTGGGTCTTTGAATTGATTCCATTGATCAACCAGCCTATTGCTGTGCCAGTACCATGCTGTTTTAATTACTGTTGCTTTATATTACAGCTTGAGATCAGGTATGGAGATTCCTCCAGAGGATCTTTCATTGTACAGGATTGCTTTAGCTATTTAGGTTTTTTGTTTTTCCATATGAAGTACAGAATTGAACTTTCAATGTCTTTAAAAAATTGTATAGGTATTTTGATAGGGTTTGCATTGAGTCTGTAAATTGCTTTTAGTAAGATGCCCATTTTTACTATGTTAATCCTCCCAATCCACGAACAAGGGAGATCATTCCATCTTCTCATGCCATCTTCAATCTCTTCAGAGTTTTGAAAATTTTTTTCAAACAAGTCCTTCACTTGCTTGGTTAGAGTAACTCCTAGATATTTTATATTGCTTGTTGCTAACATGAAGGGTATAGTTTTCCTAATTTATTCCTCTGCATGATAGTCATTTGTATATAGGAAGGCTACTAACTTTTTTGAGTTAATTTTGTATCCAGCCAATTTGCTGAAGGTGTTTATCAGCTGTAGGAGTTCTCTGGTGGAATTTTGAGGGTCACTTATGTACACTATCATATCATCTGCAAATAGGGATAATTTGACTTCCTCCTTTACCATTTGGATACCCTTGATCTCCTTTTGTTGTCTTATTGCTCTGGCTAGAACTTCCAGTACTATATTGAAGAGATATGGAGAGAGTGGGCAGCCTTGCCTGGTTCCCGATTTTAGAGGAATTTCCTTGAGTATCTCACCATTTACTTTGATTTTGGCTATTGCCTTGCTGTATATATCCTTTATTATGTTGAGGAAAGTGCCTTGTATCCCCGATCTCTCTAAAACTTTAAACATGAATGGGTGTTGGATTTTATCAAATGCTTTCTCTGCATCTAAAGAGATGATCATGTGGTTTTTTTCTTTCAGTTTGTTTTATATGGTGGATTACATTGATGGATTTCCATATATTAAACCATCCCTGCATGCCTGGAATGAAGCCTACCTGGTTGTGGTGAATGATATCTTTGATGTGTTCTTGTATTTGTTTTGCGAGTATTTTATTAAGTATTTTTGCATCAATGTTCATAAGAGAAATTGGTCTGAAATTCTTTCTTTGTTGAGTCTTTTTGAGGTTTAGGTATCAATGAGACTATGGCCTCATGGAATGAATTTGGTAATGTTCCATCCATTTCTATCTTTTGGAGTTATTTGAAGAGTATCGGTATTAGCTCACCCTTGAAGGTCTGGTAAAATTCTGCACTGAAACCATCTGGCCCAGGGCTTTTTTTGGTTGGGAGACCATCGATGATTGCTTCTATTTCTTTAGGGGAAATAAGACTATTTAGCTTGTTTATCAGTTCTTCACACAATTTTGGTAAGTGGAATTAATCAAGAAAATTGTCCATTTCCCTTAGATTTACAAATTTTGTGCCATATATGCCTTCGAAGTAGGGTCTTATGATTCTTTGTATTTCTTCAGTGTCTGTTGTTATGTCTCCCTTTTTATTTCTGATTTTGTTGATTTGGATACTGTCTCTGCTTTTTAGTTAGTTCGGCTAACAGTTTGTCTATCCTGTTGATTTTCTCAAAGAACCAGCTCTTGGTTTTGTTGATTCTTTGGACTATTTTCTTAGTTTCTAATTTGTTAATTTCAGCCCTGAGTTTGATTATTTCCAGACATCTACTCCTCTTGGGAGTTTCTTCTTCTTTTTTTCCTAGGGCTTCCAGCTGTGTCATTAAGTTGCTTATGTGGGATGTTTCCAATTTTTTTTTTTAAAGGCACTTAGTGCTATGAATTTTCCTCTTAGCACTGCTTTCAGTGTATTCCACAAATTTGGATATGTTGTTATTTCATTTTCATTGAATTTCAGGAGGTCTTCAATTTCTTCCCTGACCCAGGTGTCATTTAGCAGAGAGTTGTTTAGTTTCCATGTATGTGTAGGCTTTTTGTCATTTCTGTTGTTGTTGAAGTGCAGCCTAAGACCATGATGATCTGATAGGATACAACGTATTATTTAAATCCTCTTGTGTCTGTTGAGGCTTGCTTTGTGACCTACGATGTGATCAATTTTGGAGAAGGTTCCATGGGGCGCAGAGAAGAAGGTATATTCTTTTTTGTTTGGGTGAAAAGTTCTGTAGATATCTGTTTCATGGCATTGGTGAATGATGTTATTTCTCAGCTTAGTTTCTGTTTCATTGAAGTCTCCCATTATTATAATGTGAGGATCAATGTATGGTTTAAGCTTCATTAATAGATCTTTTACAAACATAGTTGCCCTTGTATTGGGAGCATAGATGTTCAGAATTGTGATGTCATCTTGGTTACTTTACCTTTGATGAATATGAAGTGTCCTTCCTCATTCCTTTTGATTAATTTTGGTTGAAAGTCTATTTTGTTTGATATTAAAATGGCTACACCATCTTGGTTCTTGTGACAATTTGCTTAGAATATTTTTTCCAGCCTTTTACCCTGAGGTAATTTCTAACCTTTTGGCAGAGATGTGTTTCTTGAATGCAGAAGAATGTCGGATCTTGTTTATGCATCTATTCAGTTAGTCTGTGTCATTTATTGGAGAATTGAGACCATTGATGCTGAGAGATATTAATGACCAGTGACTGTTAAGAGTCTTAATTTTGATATTGGTTCCAGTAGAGAGTTTATGTGATTGTGTTTTTGTGTTGGTGTAGTTATCTATTTCCTATGTAGTTTTGGTTGTAGCTTGTCTCTTTAGGGTAAAGTTTTCTTTTAGTAACTTCTTTAAAGCTGGATTTGTGGATAGGTACTGTTTGAATTGTTTTTGTCATGGAATATTTTGTTTTCTCTGTCAATGGTTATTGATAGTTTTGCTGGGTAAAGTAGTCTGGCCTGGTATCTGTGGTCTTTTAGGGTTTGCAGGATCTCTGTCCAGGCCCTTCAGGTCATTCTCTGCTGAGAAGTCGGGTGTAATTCTGATAGGTTTACCATTAAATGTTATTTGGCCCTTTTCCCTTGCATCTTTTAGTATTTTTCTTTGTTCTGTATATTTTGTGTTTTGATTATTATTTGACGGGAAGTTTTTCTTTTCTGGTCCATTCTATTTGGCATTCTTTAGGCCTCTTGTATATTTGTAGGCATCTCCTTCTTTAGATTGGAGAACTTCTATGATTTTGTTGAGAATACTTTCAGGGCCTTGTAGTCAGGCATCTTCTCTTTCCTCAATGAGTATTATCCTCAGATTTCTTCTTTTCATGGTGTCCTTGATTTCTTGGATGTTTTGTGTCAGGATTTTTCCAGATTTAGCATTTTATTTAATGGTTGCTTCAAGATCTATGATTTTATCTTCTAGACCTTAGATTCATTCCTGTCTCTTGGATTCTGTTAGAAAAGCTCACCTCTGGGTTGCTCACCTCTCTCTCTGAACTCTCACATTCCCATTTTCTTCTGTCTGTGTGTTTATCATTGAATCCATTTTCATCTTCAGATCTTGAACTGTTTTATTGATTTCTTTCCTCTGATTGTTTATATATTCCTCTGTTGCCTCTTTATAGGCCTTCAGAGCTTGAAAAGTTTTATTGATTTCCTTCATCTGGTTGTTTGTATTTTCCTGAAAATTTCCAGTGCCTCTTTATATGCCTCTTTAATGTCTTCAACCTGTTTGGGTGCGTTTTCCTGCATTTGATTACAGTTTGTTTGTTTCCTCCATTATCATCCTCATTACTAAGGATTTGAGGTCATTTTCTTGTGTTTTCATTGTGTTTGATTACTTTGGGTTGATTTCTTTGGGCTAGCTGGGATCTGGCGATACCATTTTATTATCATTATTTTTGTATAATTTTATGCTGTCCTTTAGTCATCTTGCTGTGTCTGTTTTTGGAAGGTAGCTTCTGGAGTTGGGTATAGGTGGTCTGAGGATAGATTCACCTGTATTCTCACAATTTCCCTAAGCCAGAAGCTCTGATGCTTCACTGGTCTGGATTGCAGGAGACCAACCCTGTAGTTGGGTCTCTCACAGCCAGTGATTCCCAGCTCCCCTGACTATGGGTCCTGGAATCGTCCTGTAACTCAGAATGTGTGCTGGGTCAGTCTAAAGTGTCCACCGCCTTCTGGGTCCCCTCGTGGTACCAGAGCTCTCTGGGGACTGATGCAGGTTGGATGGAAGGGGTCTGATGGCCACTCTACTCCCTGTCTCCCTGAGATTTCCTTAGTCCTGGAGCTCTGATGTTCCACTGGTCTGTGGTTCCTGGAAGCATTTCGGGATGCAGACAACTCACAGAGTACAAGTTAGTGTCACGGGGGGCCTAAACTGCACACATACTGAGTGTTGAGTCCATTTCACGTTTCTGGACCCAAATGGGTCTCAGAGCTCAACCCGTATGCTTAGTCCAGTTAGCACTGAGACCAACCAGGGTCATGGGCCTAAACCGCTTACCGAGTCCAGCTAGGGTCTCTGGGCCCAAACTGTGTACTGAGCTCCATTAGGGTCTCAGTGCCCAAACTACGTGCCAAGTCCAGTTTGGGTCTCAGGACCCAAGCCACATGCAGAGCTCAGTCAGAGTCTGGGGCCCAAACCTCTCGCCAAGCTCAGTGAGGGTCTCTGGGCCCAAACCATGCACCAAGCTCATTCAGGGTCTTGGGGCCCAAGCTGCATGCAGAGCTCAGTCAGGGTTAAGGGGCCCAAACAGTACTCAGAGCTCAGCTAGAGTCTCAGAGCCTGAACTGCACACCAAGTTGAGCTAGGGTCCCAGGGCTCAAACCAAGTGCCGAATCCAACTTGTTTCTGGGCCTAAACCGCACACTGAGCTCAGGTAGGATCTCAGGGCCCAAATTTTGCACTGAGTCCCCTCTCACACAGCAATTCCCACTGGTCACCACACCAATTGCCTCTACCAGACGGTTCCAAGCTACAAACCTCAGCCACCACTGCTGCCTCTCTGGTCCGAGAATGTTCGCACTCCTCTCGAGTGCAGGGGTATGCAGGTTTTCTGTATTTTGGTCCTTTCAAACTGTGGAGTACTCCCACTGTAGTGGGGTGGGGAGCTTGGTTTTCCTGGTTAAGAATTCTGTGCAATTCCCTGAATCGTTTACTGGAGCTTCTAAACACTGTCCACACTGCTCACCACCATCTTGGAGTCCCCAATTTTACTCTTCTATATTTTAAACTTAAAGGATTCTTTGTTTACTTGGCTCTAAGTGGGGAAAGGAGAGGCCATCATAGTCTGAAGAAGCTGGAGAAAGTGACGTTGCCAATATTTTGAGTTTACAATGACCAGAAATCCAAAGACTTGCTCACATGGTAATCAAATTTGTGAGTTAGACTTATCTTGATAGATCATGATTCACAGAAAATCTGTTTGGATTTCTATGACTATGCCAGCCTTTCTTCATGATAGCTCATTTGTGAATCAAGGAGAAGCATATACAGTTAAACTTATTTTTCATTGTGAGATGACAGTCAAATGGCCATTTCTCAGAAGTTGTTGAAGCATGTATTTCTAATCAAAACGAGCAAGAGGAATGTTAGCAACAGGCATTTTTAGGTGGTTCTGAGGGCATCATTCCTATCTCATCTTTCTGTAAGCTTGACTCACAGAGTCACTGAGTCAGAGTCTACACAAGAGGTGTGTTAAGAGCTGGTTGATAGCATCCATTTCTCTAAGTCTTTCATATAATAAGCAATCAACAGCACACTCATTTCTTAAGGGAGGTATTTTTTCCCTCTGAATAGATTGTATGAGACTGAGGATGATAAGCATAAATCAGTGATATTGTCCCATGTGTCTGTTATTTTATCTTGTGTTTAGATAATTATTTAAAGAGAATGGAAGAGGGAAGGGAGAGGGGGTAGAGAGAAGGAGGAAAGTAGGGAGGGAAGGAAAGGAGAGAAAAGGAAGGTGGATTGGATTTTGGGTTAGAGTACTTCCCCCTCCTTCCAAAGAAAACCATAGTGATCCAAGTAAATTCCAACAAGTATAAAAGCCATTTATCTCAAAAATGGTTGCATGAATATTAGATCACCCTACGTCCATACACACAGACTCACACACTCCCAAATATTGTCAAAACAATAGCAACGTCAACGTCATAGCTATTCAATTGACATCAGTAAAAAAGAATGAATGCTACTCTAGAGATTAGGTTGAGTCATTTCAACTTTTTAATCTTTCCTTAAGAATGAGTGACTGAACACCATGGGAGGACTCTGAGGCAGGTAATAACAGACAAGTAAAACCAGGTGAAGACAGAAGATGCTACTACACAGGGTTTGACTTCCACAAATAAACTTTATAGCCAGAAATCAGAATTACTGGCAAGTCCAACAATGAACCACCTAGTGCTGACTATGAATCTAGAAGAAATTTTGGCTACAAAAAGTATTTGCCTTCTTAGTAATAGTCCCTAATATATTCAGTGGAGCTCACTGTAATTGTGTGAGGACAGTTGTATCAAGAACTGTCAGCAACTAGAGAAAGAATACTTCTTTCTGTGTAATATATAGGAGCAAAGAATTTCCAAATCAGGTTAAAAAAAAAAAAAAAAAAAAAAAAAAAAAAAAAAAGGAGCCCTAACAGATACTGCTCAAGATGAAAGATTTACCTAAATAAGTAGGTATAATTATACAAAAGTAGATCATTTTTTTGCAGGTAATTTTTATTGATTTCCCTTACTCTGTGCCTGCTGATCTTTTCTTTTCCTCATCCATGGATGTATTACGTGCCTTACCCACCTCCACTCCAAGTACTAGGAGACTCTCTGGCATTTCTGGTGTGTGGCCTACCTTCATCTGTCTTTGCTACTATTGCCATTTAATCACTTGACTTGTTCCTCAGCTTGTGGGGTTTATAACAAGAGACACACACTAGTCTTCACACATGGTTTCATATAGCTTGAATTTTCCTGCCATCTACTTTATTCCCCTCTGGCTCCATGGATGAGTGTGTTCTGATGGTGGGGCTCCAGCTGAGACAGTTTTAGTCCTTTTTTTAAAAACTTGAAATTAGAAGACTTAATATAATATTTTATGGATGAAGCAAGGATTTGGACTCATCTTATTCCTTGTGAATTTTTTTCTATACTTGTAGTTTTCAGCGAGAACAAGCTAGATAATAATATTCATTAATTTTCCCATCAGTGTTTGATTCCATGTCAAAAAGTAATTACAGACTAAGTGTAAGCTCTATGTATATTGCAGGCTATTAAGTGCTTTTTGAACACGTGCATAGTAGAGACACCATTGAGTCAAGGAGGGTAGAAATAATTTATGACATACACTTCCCACTAGTCAATTCCGCAGGGTTTTGGTTTAATTTATTGTTTATTTTGACCTAACACTGAATGAACTGACAACAGTATTAGAGGATGCAGCTCTAGGTGCTTTAGTAGAGCACCTTCCAGAGTATTCTGGAAGCACACCCATTCTTGTGTACATTCAAGTCGTATCTCTCTGTTGGTTGTGCAATGTGATTCACTCAACAAATACTTAAGCTTTACATGTTCTGGGCACTTACTCAAAATGAGCATTTGAGCCAAGCTGGGACACAGTGAGTTAGTCATGGGATATGTTTGAGCAAGCAGTTTTCAGGTAGAGGAAACAGTCAGAACCAAGATGTCTAGGCAGAAAAGTGCAGTATTAAAGGTATTGCCAGAAGTACCATGGGGCAAGGAGGAGGATGGTAGATGATGCTTTCAAATGCATATGCATATATATGTGTGTTTATTTTCAGAATAGACCTTAATGGTGATGATGTCATCTTTTGTTTTTAATTTGAGTCCTATGAGAAGGATTGTAATGCTTCAGATTTTTATTTCTGAAAGGTCTCTTTTTTTCAGGCTCCAAATAAACTAGTGTGAAGGCAAGGATGATGGCAGATAGATAAGTTAAGAAGTTACTGCAAAGTGTAGACAGTGGGGTGTGGAGAAGTAGTGGGGTTTGGAATATAGTTTGAAGGTAGAGATGCTAGGATTCAGGAAATATATGATTGTGAGAAAATGAGAAAACTCAAGGAACGCTCTCATTTTGTTTTATGCTAATATGATATCTATGATTTTGAGGTTATATAGAGAATAGCTAAACTAGTTGCTCATTGCTGTCAGAAAACAGTTCTAAATGGGCTGAGCTGAAGCTAAAACTTAAATCTCTCCATTGTCTAAATTGGCAATACTAAGTGACTGTATTCAACAAAGACTTAATTGAGCTTTTGAGAATGTAGTTTGCAGTAACACACATTCTGTACACCTATGAAATGCAGTTTTTATTAAAAGTTGGGTATCTGTCATCCCTTACTTTTCCACATAAGACTATGAAGAACATTTGGAATTCAACTAATTATTGCCAGAAGAATAGAATTCACACCTTTGGCTTCTTGTGGTTTTTCTCATGATTTGGGCCGTTATAAAAGGGGGAGAACCAGGAGAGAATCCAGGTTGGCTTCACAAAGCAAGTCAGCACTGACTCCTGCCTGATGCATGACAGAGGTAGATTTATTTCCACCCTTGTCTTAAGAGTCTATTGGTACTCCATTCACACATTGGAGACTGTAAGTACAGATTGCCTATGACCCAGCATTTGCCAGTGGCTTCTTCAGATAATTGGCATCTGTCAGAAATGATTTAATGGGCTTTTGGACAATCTGCTCCTTGATATCAGTGGCTCAGAGGATAGGTGTTAAGGATTGACAGGTCCTGCAGCTCATTCTGGTTTCGCTATGTATTAGCTGTGTTAAGTAACCACTTCAAACAAGCAATCTCATTGTGTCTAAGAAGCTTTTAGTATGCATGCTAGACAAAATGAGATTACATAGATAAAGGACCTGGCATGTGAAAGACCATCTTTTTTTTTGGTCAGACCACATCTATCCCTGTGATGTGTTATATTGTCAGACAGTAGCAATCCCAATTCAGTGTGTAGTAGTAGCTATAGAAAGGCTTTATTGAGTAATAAGCACTATATACTCATTTTTAAATAGAAGACAATATATGAAATAGCCAATTAAATACTATTTCTGCATTCTTCAAAGATGTCCATCACCTAAAATCTCATCTTTAAAGATGAAGTGATATATCCTTTATTGAACGACTGTACCAATTTTTTCTCTAATTGAATATTATTTCCTTTCTGACTTGATTGAGGAGAAACATATTTCATTTCAATGTCTAGATGTATAAGGAAGCATATTTCACCTTTTAATAACTCCAGCATACTTTCTTTTACTTACTTTCTTTGTTCTCTTAAAAATGTTAGAATTCTTGTCATATTGAGTTTATTTTTTAATCAACTTTATTGAGGTGTAATTTATGTGCAGTAATTGGTGCCCTTTTAAAATGTTCAAGTCACTGAGTTTTGACAGATAGGAAATCACCACTATAATTAAGATGGAGACTATTTCTATCACCCCAAAGTTGCCTATGCCCCCTCCCTTTATCTTTAGTCCCAGGCAACTACTGCATTTTGTATAATTTTGCCAAGTCCCTTTTTTCCCCTAGTAGAAGATAAATGCTTCTGTTTGAAAGGAGGGAGATGGTGGACCTCTCTTCTGTCAGAATATGTGCAAGAAATAGAGGTAGTCAAATTTAAGTTAAGAGGGTTTTTTTGAAACTGACAAAAGATTTTAGCATGTGCATGAGTGCTCGTAAAACCAGTATAGAAGGGGAATTATAAAGCAACTAGAAAGATGAGTGACAAGGGATGAGGAAAGGACATGAGAGGAGGGTAAGAGAACTACTGAAGGATTATACTGGATGCAGAAGACAAACCACAGTGCTGGTTCAAGATGAAGGGATGGCAGGCTCTGCCACACAGGTCCATTGGTGTGCTCAGAGACAGCTAAGCAGTCCATGTTTGTTTGTTTGTTTTATGGTTCACATTCCTTAGTCAAATGCAAGAAAAGTTCATCTGTTGAGAGTTGTGATTAAGTGCCTGCATTGACACTCTGGGCTGCTTCTTTTCCTTCCTTCCTTCCTTCCTTCCTTCCTTCCTTCCTTCCTTCCTTCCTCCTTCCTTCCTTCCTTCCCTCCTTCCCTTCTTTTGCTGTATGTATGCATGTATGTATTTGTTTGTTTGTTTATTTATTCACTTTACATCCCATTCATAGCCTCCTCCATCCTCTCCTCCCAGTCCTACCATCTCTCCCTCTTCCCCCATTCCTCCTTTTCTACTCCTCAGGAACAGTCATAGGGGAGGGGAATAATGGGAAAATGGGGGGGGGAGGAATGGGAGGATACAAGGGATGGGATAAACATTGAGATGTAACAAGAATAAATTAATTAAAAAAAAAAAAAAAAAAAAAGAGCGGAGCCCACTTCCCACCAACCCTTCCAAGCACATCACGTTGCATCAAGACTGAGTCCGTCCTCTTCCCCTGTGGCCTGGCAAGGCAGGCCTACCAGGGAGCAGTGATTGAAAAGCAGATAACAGAGTCCACGTCAGGCCCCCCCACCCTGCCCTTGTTCCCCTTACTAGGGGACCAACATGAAGATCAAGCTACTTGGCAGCTACATCTGTATAGGAGGCCTAGGTCCAGGCCATGCATGGTCCTTGGTTTGTGCTTCAGTCTCCATAACCACCCCTTGGTTTGTGCTCCAGTTTCCGTTAGTGACCCTGGGCCCTGGTTAGTTGGCTCTTTTGGTTTTCTTGTGAACCTCCTGCCCCCTCTTTTTATCCTTTCCCTCACTATTCCACAAGACTCCCTCCACTCCACCCAATGTTTGGATGTGGGTCTCTGCATCTGTTGCCATCAGCTGCTGGATGGAACCTCTCAGTAAGCAGTGATTCTGGGCTCCTGTCTGCAAGCATGGCAGAGTATCATTAATAGTGTCAGGAGTTTACTCTCTGCCATGGGTCTCAGGTTGGGCCAGGCATTGATTGGACATTCCCTCAATTTCTGTTTTATCTTTATCCCTGCACATCTCATAGGCAGGGTATATTTTGGGTTGAAATTTTTGTGGGTGGGTTGGTTTTCCCTCCTCTCCACTAACCTCTGTTTCCTTACCTGTTAAAGGAGGAAAATAATAGTACTCACCTCATGGTGTGTTGTAGGAATTAAATGCTTTAGTAGATATTGATAGTTAAGTCTAGCTATTATTTACAATAGTATCAAAGTCTGAGTTTAAGATTCACATTCCATTTTAGAGTCAGGCTCTGTAACTCTTAGCAAACCATTTCAGCTTTTGCCGATTGCTTTTCAATTACTCTATCTGTAAAACAGGTTTAATAACTTTGTCTGCACATCTAATAATGACAGTTGAAGGGGATAGTGTAGTAAAAGTGCTCTGTATCTTTGAATGGCCATGTTACCGCATAAAATAATGGAATAATTACATCCACCTCACAGGGAAGTTACACAAAGTAATGAATGTGGAAATGCTCTGACATTCAAAATGTTCTCACAAACTTAGATCAACATGAAGGACTGGAAATATTTAGGATTTTTTTAAAGCAATAATTTTGCTTACATATTTATGTAAGTATATTGTTAACCTGAAGCGCTGAAGAAAAACATTATTGTCAAAACCACAGCTATTTTAACTCACGATTAAAATGAAAGTTTTGTTTTCCTTGTGACTTCCTTTCCTTCCTTTGCCTTCACATGTAGGGTTAAATTTGGATGGTTTATAATCAATACCAATTTCAGCTGACTTGACCTCCTACACTATTGAGCCAAAGAATTTATTCATGTACAGAATGTTGCAAGTTCCTTTAAAAGATTTTTCATGACTAGGCATTTTAGCTTCATGAAGCATTATTATAGAAAAATTATAGCATTTGTTATTCTCAATTGGAGTCTCTCTATTTTTGCCTTTTCCAATTAGTCAAGTTTTTTGAAAATTAAATTCTAACTGTTGATATGTCTGTTTTATGAATGTTATTCATTCTATTTAGGTATATAGTTGCACAGGTTTAGGCATATATATGTTCATGAACTATCACCCCAGTGAACATAGAAAACATTTCAATTATTTCAAAATGTTCCTTCATAATTTTAGTGATCAACTTTCTTCAGGATTCCTAGCCTTAGACAACTACTAATCTATATTCTTTCTTATTTTGTCTCTCCCTAAATGCTATTACGCAATGAGCTATTTGTTTAAAAGTAACTTTTAGAAATTCATTGCTAGATTTCATCACTAATGACATCAGATTTGTTCTTCATGTTTCCGCGTATGAATGTGTGAACTCATGAATGCATCCGCACTTGTGGTGGCCTTGGGCAGCTGAATGAAGACAGTGCTAATAAGCCCACACTTAGGGAACCCAAAGCAAGTGCTGTGGTCTTTGTAGATGGATTCAGTGTATGAATATGACTGAAAACCTGGCAAAAGTAAGAGACTATCTTTCTCACTTGCCACTCTGAAAGCATTGCTGACTGTCAAGGTAATGATACTTTAATGGAATACTGACTTCACCCACGGCCAGTGGGAAGCTCAGTTAATCCATATGATAAGAATGACAATAATAAGAGCATTAATTCCATTTCATCCATCACATCATCCAATTTGGAGCACCTTAGACGAGTCAGTACATTCAAGTAGATCTTGAGCAATACAGAAACTGAAGAAAACAACATTATCTGCAAATGACAAATTGAGGAGCAAGGCAAATGCTTCCCATAACTTATGAAAGCAAATGAAACTCATTTCACTTTCATCTGTGGTAGCTTCCAATCACATGGTTACTCCCATTCAGACAGGCTCCTTTCCTTAAAGTCATTTTTCCCTTCCTTTCATAGTCAGGACTCTTTGTTCATTTTAGTGTCTGGACCTTAGCATTAGCATAGACGGGACTGATACACAGCTCAGTGGACCACATGTGAGATTCAGATCTTGCTTAAACCGTACAAGAATGACAATAAGCAAGTATTCCTGTTGCCATTTCTGAGCAAGGGCTTGTACAGGGTCTTATAACTAGTGAGATCAGGCCAGCGTTCAAAGCTATAGCCCCTGTGCTCACCTGCCTTATCGCTTACACTGCTGCCTGCTTCTCTGTGTGACAAGCTTCCAGGGTCATCACTAATGCTCCATTTATCTTCTGGTAAATGTATTGATATGGCTCACGGAATATCAACCTTATGATTATGTACAATTGTCTAGCAAATAACAGGAATCACTTTTCATTTTCTATATTTAGGAGGTTAGAACACTTTATAATAAATATGATGACCTTTAGGTCAGACATTTCCTGTAAAGTAATGACCAGCCCTTCTCCAGCCTGCTATTAATTATGGTCCAAGAGCACTCAGCCATTGTTTTAAAAATAACAAAAAATAATAAATAGCACAGCAAATGATGCTTTGGTTATTATGTAACACTGTGGTGGGTGTTAAAAAGGCAATATTGGTAGTCTACAAATATTTCCTGTTACTCACCGCAGAGGAGATGAACACACTTTCCAGTAGGCTGCATTTACCAGATTTCATTATTATTTTTTCAAACATTAATAAAATTTCATGAAGGTCATAATTCTGTGAATTTCATAAGGTCATTCCACTTAAAAACTGAGGTAAAGGTCAGCTTTTAGGTAATGCAAAGTATTTGGTTCAAGACTGTGTAATAGACGCTAAAGCAGTGGGCTCGCCCTCCACCCCTCTTGCTGCTCTCGCCTCCTCTGTTGCCCCAGAATCCGTCAATGTATGTGAAGAAACACTGTCTAATTTTTAAAGAGTCTTAAGTAAACCTCTTCTTCAGTCTTTTTTAATTTGTGAGAGTCTCTTTTGACCCCTCTGGTTCTCCATGAGCTTTTGTCTGTCTTAATTCAATTTTGTTCTTTGCTTCCACTATAGTCTTACCTTGCGACATAAGCCTTTAGAGCAGTGGTTCTGCACCTGTGGGTTAAGACCCCTTTGGGAGCCGAAGGATCCTTTCGCAGGAGTAGCCTCAGACATTGGAAAGCACAGATATTTACATTATGACTTATAACAGTAGCACAAAGTAGCAACAAAAATAACTTTCTGTTTGGGGTTCACCACAACATGAGGAGCTGTATTAAAGGGTCTCAGCATTAGGAAGGGTGAGAAGCACCGTGCTATACACTCTAGATACAATGTATGAATGTGAAAATAATTTTACTTGTAGAACTTGGAATTTCACTGAAGGAAAATGTACCTGACATAGATGCATTTTGGGATTCTGTGGTTCAACCCCTGCAGTCCCACAAAGAATTGCAGAAGTCCATACCTAATTGGAGCATGTGCAAACAGAAATCTGAGTTTCACTAAGTGGGGAAGCTTAGTGACTGATTTCTGTGTCTGACCTTGGCATCTTGTTCTTTCTCCTCTTCTTCCTTCCTTTTCTTCCTTCTTTTCATTCTTTATTTCTTTTTTTTAACATTAAATGTGAGAGTTTGTTCTGTTGATTAAATGTTGAAAGTCAAGACTCAAGACTCTAGAAATCCTGTATTTAACAAAAGTCTTTGAAGAACACTGCACACTAGGCTTCAGGTGGATCTTGAGTGATATGCTTGTGTCTAGGAACCATACATACTTGCTAATATAATTCATGACTTCTATGCAAATTGATCAGATTAGTTAGATGCTACCTAAAATTCAGTTTTATTTGGCAGATCAACTTACTTAAAAATGGTATCTTATAGTTTATTTAGGATTTCACTCTTAGCTTTAAAAAAAATCCATTTTTTTATTTTTATTTTTTTTACCATTTACAGGGCAACTGTGTTCTTTATGCAAAAATACCTATTTGTTTGAAGGCCTTGCCAGGAGGCCTTTCATTTGCATAATTTATGTGAGGTAGACAAATGTTTACCTTAGACTTTGTTGACAATAGAAAGTATCTGAATGTCTGAATGTGCTAGGTTAAGAGCTGCTTTCTGTTATTATTATTATTATTATTATTATTATTATTATTATTATTATATATTTTTGCAGTTAAAAAAGAACAAACATATCTTATGTAAGGTCCTTGAGATGGTAATATTTTATGGAACAAGAAGTTTTAATTTTGTAAAGTCCATACCTACTTACGATTTTTTTCAAGCAGCCATCTGTGCCATAACTCATGATTTCTTGTGCATTTTAATCAGAACGTAGCTATGCATAGCTGGTGCCCCTTCCTGCAGTCTAAACATTTAAGACAGTAAAAACGCTGCAGCACACTTAGACACCCGAAGTTATGGCATGCACTTTCTCTTTGTACCTGAGCTGATCTGCAAATCAAAGGCTCCTTCCTGGAAACAACTGATCTGCAGTGGTACTATAGTGGAAAATGCGGCTGGTCCCAGGACTACAAGACTACTGTTGGCTGCTGCTGCTGTGGGGGTGGTGGGGTGGGGGGTGGGGTGTCCCTACTTCCTTTTGGTTCAGTCTTGCATCCTCTTCCTAGGGAGGTCAGCTTGCCTCTGCCCTGTCTGTCTTCCTTGCATTGCTTTGAGCAGCCTGAGTCTGGAAGTAAGAGGGGGGTTGGTAGCACGACATTATCGCTGTGTTGCCTGATCTTCCGCAGTATTTTAATTGCATTGCATGGCCTTGGGATGACGGCTACTTTAAAGACATATACAACATTTCCTACCTTTATATGTAATTTAGCGGGGAGGGGGAATGCAACCAAATTGCATTTCAAGCAGAAATATGTTGCTCCAGCTGCAGATTGAGTCTTGGCCTTGATTTGCAAATTTTCGAAAATTCAAAGGATGTTCTGCCAGCAGCCGTGTAATAGCTGGGATATGGCCAACGAGCAGCTTTTCATTGAATATATTCTATTCCAGCTCCTGAGTGCACCAATCCAGGGAGCTCTTCCTTGAGAAGACACTGATGTATTTACTTGGAATGGCATTATATACACATAAATCGGGACCCCTGGCCCGGAGATCAGCACTTGCCGGTTTTAGTTCTGAGTCATGGATTTGTTATATGACTTCGGGGGTAGTTACTTACGTGGCTGCATCCCTCTCATTTTAAAAGTAACTGCATTACCCACGAGCAGCTATCATAGGAGACTTGCAGCTTCCACAGGGTATGGGTAATGTTTGTGAGTATCCTTTTTCTAATAAGAAACATTTATACGAAAATATACATCCAGAAAAGTGCTCAGCTCAGATGCTTATTCTCCTAGTGACTTTGGGGGGGGGGGGCAAGGCAGAAATAGAGCAGAAGCTGCTACTCAAATCAACCGCCCCCCCAGCACCACTGGCACCCAGCAGGGTCCCCCTCCAGGCCTCTCCCTGTCACAGAGCTCAAGTCTCTCCCCAGATAAAGCGCTCTCCCCCTTTCAACACCTTAAATAAACTCTCATGTAGTTCCTGAGCTTTTGATTTATTTCCATCACTAACATGTCTGTAAAACTCACGCATGTCAGCGCATGTGAAGAAATTCCATGTTTTCACTGTATTAGGTCTCTCCATTTGCCTGCTTAACAAAGCTAAGATTCCCTGCAGTCCGGCGGGTCTCAGCCTGTGGGTCTCCACCCCTCTGCAGCAGAAATATCGATACTTACAATTCACAGCAGTAGCAGAGTTATAGTTAGGAAGTAGCAAAACCAATCATTTTATGTTTGGGGGGGTCACCAACCATTAAAGGGGTGCAGCATTAAGGAGGTTGAGCAGCTCCTGCTGTACTCAATTCTTGGTCAGACTGCATAAGTTACCAGTCTTGTGGCGACTCATATAGGGGCGTTTAGTACTTAGTAATACCCCAAATTCTGGAGAAAGTAGGTTGTAGCAGCCTTTTAATATGAAGATGGGTTTCTAAGAGGCATTGTATTCCATGACCTGGCATATTACGCTTATTAAGCATATTCTAATCAACAGATGCTGTAACACTTTTATTTTTCATGACAACTTTGAGTGATGGTATACTCAACCATTTTTCAAGTGGGGAAACTGATCACCTCATGGAAAGTTAAACTTAGTTGCCTATTTTATAAAACATGGAAACAGTGGGATCAATTTAAAATTCACAATTTCTCTATTGTACCCCCTTGATGATTATTAAGGCTAATTGTTGATTGCCTGGGGCTTGTATTCAGATAGGGCCTGGAGATCTAAGCAGGCAAAGAAGGCAACTTAAATGAGAATTTTGGGATGGTGAATAAAAATTTCAGTGTAGGCATCTAACTCTGTTGTTCCCACTGTAGCAAGATACCAGACTGGATAATTCAGAAATGAGAAGAGGTTGGTGGCTGGAAGTCAAAACTGTAGGTACAGGGCAGGTTCTGTGTCTGGGTAGGGATTCAATTTCTTCTTCCAAGATGGCAACCGTCTGGTTTCATTCCACACTGTAGAAGGCCAAATGTTGTGTTAATGTGGTTAGAAGTACTGAAAGAGCTAAGGAGGCTTTCTCAAACTCTTTTATGCAGGCATAGAAGTGATTTATGAGGTCTGCACCCACCACCTGCTAAATAGCCTACTTGTTAATACTCTTGCATTAGGGTTAACTTTCAGTACAAATTTCGGAAGGTCACAATCAACATAATAGCAAGATGTGTAAGGATTGGAGGTACGCAGCGCTAGATACCGGTGCCAACATACAGAGGGTGGTAGGGAAGGTCACTAGATGGAACATGTAGGGTGGACTCAAGGAAGAGTGAGAGCAAGAGTGAAGGTGCGGAATGTCAGGAGAATGGGGCTAAAGTGAGATGTCTGAGGTGTGTGGCCGGGTGGCGGTGCAGAAGGAAGAAGTATCCACGGACAAGAGCACAAGGTCCTTGGATTTTTTTTCAAGGAGGTGGGACTTTCCAAGAAGATACTTGTAGCAATCAAAGTTTTCTTTAGGAAAAATCATATTACTAGCAGAACCAACCAGTTGTTAATGTCCTTCAGATAAAGGCTGCCAGCAACGCATTGTTAATGGCTTGAGTTAGATTCAGTGCTTGATTTGATGAAGGAAGTGTCCAACATTATGTCCTCTGGTCAGAGGGTATGAGAAGGGACTTACTGGGTTTAGGCTCACTCTACACTAGGATGTATCAGAGAACAGGGTTAAGTGCATGATCTGCTGTGTATACACATCTTATCTAAAGGAAGGGGTTGGCCAGAGCAGGTCTCAGCCTTTTGGTGTCAGAGAAGCCACAGGAACTCCAAGGAGCAAGAAGAAAAAAAGACGGTCGGTATTTTTATCATTTGCACAATAAGCAATGAGTTTGTGTGAATGCTTAGATAAAATTAGAAAGAGGTCTTGGTATTGGCCTTGTTTTGTCACTACTGGGGACGTTGGCTAATGTAGCTGCTCACTGAGATTGTCTGTCCCAATAAGAGAACAGCACTGCCCAGCCATGAGTGACATCCGAACTCCTTGTTATCAGAGGCTGTTGTTCCCTTAGATAGTGGTTAGATACTCTATGTCTGAGTTTAGCTAGAGCCTTCCCATATCCTGTCTCCATTATGTCCTACCCAAGTGCTACCTAAAGAAAAAAATAATTTTATTTTGTGCTTGATTATTAGAAATTGTGAGTATTTCAGAGGGTTATGAGGACAATATGAGAAAATGCATTAATGTATTAAAATATATGTAACAGTGACTAGTGTTGGTAGAGGTTCAATTCATAGGTACTATTACTATCATTGCTGTTCTTTCAGGGTATTTATTAGAATGAAGGGGTATGGGTGAGGAAGGAAACGGCAGAGCAGTCTTTGGAGGGTGACTCTGGGAGGCAGATGAAAGGTAGGAACAGACATGGAGAGAAGGCTTAGTCCCAGAGAGCTAAGGCAAGGGCAGGCTCTAGGATGCTCTGCCCAATATTCTGGGTAGGACAAGTGAGCTGGGAGGTAGGTCATCACTGAGGACTGGGAATACAAGAATAGAAAAACACAGTTAAGGACAGACATGGCCAGATGGAAATGTTGAGCATCCTGCTGATAACACAAGAATGCAGCACAAGGGAGTGCTCAAGTGATGTAGCCGTGGTCACTTTCCCATCCCAATGAGAGGGGTTTACTGTGTAAATGAGGAAGGAGTGCCCATGACCTTGTCCTCTGATGCTCCCTTGGACTCACTCTCCAGGACGAGGAAGGCTTCTACTCTTTCATATGTATTGTCAAACCTAGGTCTATCTTAGCTGACTGTCAGAAGTTTGATTTGCTTTAATTGTCAACATAAACTATTTTCATGCCAAAATCTTGTCAGGGATTTTTAACTTTATACTCTGTTATGAACAGGTGTTAATCTATGCCTGGTGAAGGAAAAGTGGTATGTAAGAAATGTCTGAAAATTATGTTATCTTAAGACACTTTCTTAGATGATGTTACTATATTCTGTTTATCATATATCATCTGTCTGTCAATTACATATCTATGTAGCTATCATCTATCAATCAATTACCTATCCTATGATCATCTACCAGTTGTCTACTCTGTTAACAATCTATTTATCCACTAGCTATCTACAAATCAGTCATTTATGATTATCTATCAGTATCTATCACCTTTTTGATCAATTATCTATCTTCTCTTTGATTTTATAATAATTATCTGTCAACCTGTCTGTTGATAATCTATCTATAATCTACTATCTATGAATCTATTTGCCATCTGCATTTATATCTATCATCTGTTGTCTATCTCTCATCCATCCATTTTTACTAATCACACTATCAGATTTGCTAAGTAACTGGACTGTATTATGTTGGATTTTAGTAAAATGCTTTTACTAAGTAATGATTTGACATTATTCTGTCAGTTTTCATTGAGATATGTAAGAATCATGGTTTATTGTCTTATTTAATGTTTTGATATTGTGAACATCTGTTTTTATATGACACAAAGGTTACTTTATGAGGATGTTGGGATGGAATATTCTTTTCTCAGATATTGATGCCTTTTTTTTTTTTTTTTGGTCTGGACATGCTGAATTGAATGGCTGATGTTCTTTTGTGCACAGGCTGCTGGGAGGCATAGAAAAAAAAATCCATGCCTTTTGTTGAAGCATCTAATAACTGAGGCATGCAATTATGGCACAGATAATGTCCATGGCTTTATGTTATCTGCTCTGCTTTTATTTCCCTGCGCATTTAATTCTGTCTGTTATTTTTGTCTTGTCACTGCTAAATTGTTTTAGTTTTTACTGTGTGATGAGTAGCTGTATGTAAACCTGCGTGGGTATGCACATTCACATGGGGGATATGCAAGTACATTTTATATTATTTAAAATTGTGAATTATATATATTTAAATATTTTGTGGTGAAAGGCTTTGGGGACTATTGAAGTTGGACTAAATGCATTTTACATTAGGGTATGGCTACAAGTCATATGGAGGCCAGGGAGTGGAATGTGGTGGTGTGGATGAAAATAGCTTCTGTAGGCTCATCTGTTCGCATGTGTAGAACTATTTGAAAAGGATTAGGAGGTGTGGTTGAGTTGGAAGAGGTACATTCCTATTGAAAGATGTGAGTACCTGGGAGTGGGCTTTGAGGTTTCAAAATCTTATGCCAGGCTGGGCTGGCTGTATCTCTTCCTCTGCCGGTGTGCTGGCTGTCTGTGGATCACAATGTGAGCTTCTAGCTCCATTCCCGCCTGCCTGCTGTCATGCATTTTGCCATGATAATAATGGACTAATCCTCTAAAACAGTGAGCAGCCCCCCAGTGAAATATTTTCTTTGTAAGAGTTGCTTTGGTCATGGTGTCTCTTCACAGCAAGAGAACAATAGGAAGACAAGACAATTTGAATGTATTCAACCCTCACAGCTCCTTCTCTTAGCACCCTCCCAACCCTTCCATTCCTTTCTGCCCAGCTTTGAAAGGGGGAAAGGGTAGCCCAGAGAGACAGAGACGGAGGAAGAATGAGAAGAAGAGAAAGGAGAGAGAGAGATCTATAGATAGATAGACAGAAAGAGAGAGAGAGAGAGAGAAACAGACAGACAGAGACAGAAGAGAGAGAGTGTAGAGAGGATAGGGAGGAAGAGAGAGAGAGACAGGAGAGAGGGGGGTAGTGAGAAAAAGAGAGAGGAAGAAAGAGAGGAAGAAAGGGGGGCACATGGATGGTTTGTCCTTTTATTTGGCCCTGGGTAGGGTCACACCCCTGTGTCAGGTAAGCAATGCCATCACAAATAGGTGGACTGACAGCCGGGACTTGGTGTAACTGGAGATTGTATAGGTCTTGTGCATTTTGTCACAATCACTGTATATCCCTACATGCCTCTGTCCCAGTGTGTTTGAAAAACAGTTTCCTTGAAGCTCTCTACCTCCTCCATCTCTTATAGGTCATCTGTCCACTCTTATACAAGGTTCTTCTCAGCTCTACAGTATATTTATCTTTAGTGGAAACCCAAATATAGAAATTATATATATTTGTGGGGTTAGCAAATGAAATTTTTATACATGTAATTATGTTTGAAATTGGCTAAAGATGTGTGTGTGTGTATGTGTGTGTGCATATGCACACATGGGTGCCATGGAGACCAGAGGTCATTCTCTAGTGTAGCTCTTCGGAAGCTACCCACCTTGTTTGTTGAGCTCCCATCGCCTGACCATGCTGAACTGGCTACATGTGTCAGCCAGCGAGCACCAGAGACCCAACTCTCTTTGTTTTCCCATCTCTGCGAATTCACAGCTTTTAACAACATGGGGTCTGAGGATCAAATTCAGGTCTTCGTGCTTTGTAGCACATTTTGATCAACCTGAGCTTCTCTCCAGGCCATGCTTTTATATCTTTACGGTTTCTCTTACTCTACATTATTATTTTAGTTTTTGGTGTGATAATTAGAAGATTCATTTTATGGTTTTAAAAACTGTGTCTCTTTAGTAGCAGCTACAGAGTGATTGGTATAAAGTGCTCATCCGAGTGGAGTTGGGTTTTCAGTACGGAATGCAAAGGCAGCACATACATTTCTGTCATGCCAGGGTTTTACCTTGATGACAGGATATATTAAAAATGCAATATATGAAAAATGTGTCAGCCCTTCTGCTCATATGCAGGCTATATTAGATAAAGCCATGGATTTGAAGCCAGAAGGTTGAATTTCACTTTTCTATCTGCTGCTAGCTGAATAACCTCGTGAAAGCCAATAATCTTCATGAGCCTTAGATTTCTTAGTAGTTGGAGATTGAAAGTACTTGCTTTACTCACCTCACTATTATTATGAAGATTAAATTAGATAATGCACTAGCCTATGTACACTTAGAAAGCTAATGATATGACTGTTATCTAAGTTTTGATTTTGTGTGAATACCTTAATGTCCTCTAAAATCACATCTACTTAATTTTTGTATACTTACACAAAATTCTTATTGATTCTTTTAAAAATTAGTTATTGTTTTAATTGTAGAAAGTTATGGGGTATCATGGTATTTCAATACATGTATACATCTTGCAGTAATCAAATCAGGACCATTAACATCATCACAAAAATCACAATTAGACAGAGGTAATCTATTTGAGTGTTCTTCAGCATACAGAGGTTGCAATTCACAGTGTTTTTATGTAACTATAATATATCATGCATATATATATATATATGAAAGAAGTTAGAAGCCTCTAGTTACATGATATCTAACCACAATGATAAATATATAAAAGCATTAATTTGCTGACTTGTTCAGAATATATTATTGCATATATGTACTATAATACCACATTATAATCCATGAATATTTTACTTAAAATTTTGAAAAAAATATTTGACTTGATTCCCAGGGCACTTGCCTGAGTGCAGTGCAGAAATGAGCACTACCCAGTGGTAATACAGATGATGAGGCTGTGGAGTGAAAAAAAAAAAAAAACCCAGAAACTCCATTGTTACTGTTTTTTTCTTATTTCAATTTTGGTATGGGGCATTGGTAAGAGAAGAGAATGTTTTACTTACCTCTAAATTTCCAGTAGGAAATGGCCTCTGACCCTCCCCTATGGTCTTAGTTGTAATAGGAAGTTGTGGAAGCAGAGGTTAGTGGGAGAAAGATATGCCTGGGCAAGAGCTCTTGAGTAAAGCTCATGGGCTCATGGGCTTCAGGAGAGACTAGGGCACGGACTTCACAGCTGGTGTTCTCAAGAGAATTCAGATAACTAGAGCTGTTGTAATTAATTGAAATTTGGAAGTTTTGACAATTTCAAATTTAAAAACGAACTATCTAGCAAGGATGCCAAACCTTTTGACACTGGACTATACCATTGTCATCTACAAAGAGATTGGTAGAGAACCTGACAATTACATGTATGTATGTATGTATGTATGTATGTATGTATGTATGTATTCCTCGCCATAGCTTCTTTGGGCATAGGTGTCATTTTCTTCAGTAGTGGAGTCACAGATAAGTTATCCCTGATGCCAAACTTCCCCTCCCCTTAGTTTATGCTCACACTGACTGTGCTGTATAGTAGGTACCCTACTCTCCATGCTCTTGCATGCATTAAACTCAGCAGGTCATAATCAAGAAGAGGATGTGAAATTTGGAATGGGTCTTGAGCTGGAGGAAGTGTCAGTGTGAGAGGTAGCAAGCTGAAGAAAGGCAGAGGAGCCTGGTGGTGACTAAAATTCATTGTACATGCATACTGAAGGGTTTTAGAAAGGGGAAAGTCTCATGTTTTAAGTAGGTTAATTATTATGTTCGGCTTCATTCATAGCTGTCCTCAGTACATACGGCTCATGGGCATGACAGGCATGACAGTGAGATAAAATTGTTCACATTAAGTTGAACAGGATTTTTGGCCTTTGGTGTATTTATTCATCTTCTGTTTTCAGAACACTATGTTTGAGGCTATTTGGATCTAAGGAAAAATACATTTTTAAGCTCTGTTTTACAGAGTAAATGTGCTTCTATTTTAGCAAGTGTAAGAAAGTTTCCTTCTCAGGTGAGGATTCATTAAACGTAGGCTTTCTGTTCTAAATGTATTCAGTTTTCTTTAGAAAAGAAACCCTTTACTATGAATGCAATGAGCAAGGGTGCCTTTAAAATGAAAGGTTAATGTGAATATAAAGCACAAAGTAGCAAAATTTATAAATAAAAACTTGTGAATAAAGCACAGTTTTCCTTACTGATGTTGTTCTCTGTCTGACTGAGGATAACATAATGACATAAAAAACAAGACAAAAGATAAAACCCTCCTAGTTCCTAGCGCTGCACTGCGCTACCATCGAAGGATGTCGTGGCTGCTTCTTCTGATTTTGTCATTTTCGTTCTCATGGACAGAAGATCCCAAAATAGGAAAACGTTAATCATTCAGACTATATAATATAAATCTTATTCATTATTAATAAATCTTCATTATTTACCAATCCTTCATTCTCCTACATGCTAAAATATGTTGGTAACTCCAAAATCAATACTTGTCCTAACTTATAGTCGCTTCTAGACGTGCATGGACAAGTGATAGTGAAAAAAATTGAGCCACTTGATGTTGATGTAGACAATTCAGGTCAAAGAAGGAGACACACTGCTTGAGTGTCCACTGTGTAGAGTCCCCTTTGTGGTCTAGTAGGTGCTGTAGTTTTCTTGAATTTGGGGCTTTCTGTTAAGAATTTCATGTTTAGCATGACCCTCAGTGTAGTGCTGACTTTATGGCTGATGTAGTTGAGTGTAAGAAAGCTGCCTATTCTTTATTTGTGTGTGTGTGTGTATGTGTGTGTGTGTGTGTGTTCATGTGTCTGTATCTGTAGGTAAGCTTTGCTCAGCCATGAGTTGCATGCTGTTGATTATAGCTCAATGCTACTGTGTGGACAATATGTCCTAATAAACAACATATCTGAATGAACTCACACACAAATCAGGATGGAGTCTTGGGCTGCCGAGTGTCCTAAATGTAGAAAGGCTTCCTAGGGAAACTGAGAGAGTGAGAAATCAGGGGCGAGAGGATAACAGATGAAAAGGGAGGTGTAGCTGTCGTTAAATCTGATGTAGAGGAATTTGTGTAAAAAGAATGAGGAGTTCAGCTGGGAAGGTCAGACCCCAGTGGATATATATATAAAAGAACTCCAACTTGTGACATCTTTAGAAGTGGCTGGATCTATAGATAAGTCAGAGTCAGAGAGAATGACAAAAATTTCCACAAAGTTGAAATATCTATGGATGAAAACTTCCTCTTGAAATATGGAATATTTTTCTCCTTTGAGTTTTTACACAGGCTTTTTTTTTTTTTATCACATCTCTAGACTTTTGTGTCAAAAGGGACCTCTTACCTCTTATTTAGCTTTTTTGTTGTGGAGACTAAGTTTCCTGTGTATGCGTGTATGCTGGGTGGCCTCGAACTTGAGATCCTTGAACCTCCCATGCGCTGGGGTTGCAGAAATTCCCCACCTTGTCCAGCTTAATCAAGCTCATGAATGGGTGTCTAAGTAAATTTTGTGCTACTACAATCAAGTAGGTGAGACTGGGGGAATTTATAAATAAAATAAATTAATTTCTTAAAGGTATGAAGGCTGTGAGTCCAAGATCAAGGCAGCGATGTCTGAGGAGAGCTTCATTGCTGTTTTGGATCATGGTGGAAAACATAATGAAGTAGGGGCTTATAATTTTGAATCTCTTTCATCTATTAAAGCCACTTACATCATCATGGGTAACCCTATCCTCATGACATTATATCCTAAAGGTCCCTCCTCCAACTACTACCACAGTATGAATCTAGGGACCAAGTTCCAATTTGTAAACTTTTGCGGAGGCCCATTCACACCAAAGTGATAGGGTACTGTGCTTCAGGGATAGTAGTCAGTGCTCTTAGCCTCTGAGCCATCTCTCCAGGCCTCATTTTTGAAACCTAAGAAGACCCTTAATAGATTTAGTATTGATATTTCAGAAAAGTCTTAATTCTAATTTAAATTCAGTTTTCTTTTTTTTTTTAGGGCAGCATTCTCTAATTTGATTCTGAGTTATGATTATTAACAATGCTTCATGTGTTTTACAACACTGCCCACTAAAGACATTTACAGAACTATTTATTTTTATATGTTTATTCAAATCTAGAAAGGGGAAAAATTTGAACAAAAGAGAACCAGAAACAAACAAACAATCAAAACAAGCAAACAACAACAATGACAAAAAAAAAAAAAAAAAAAAAAAAAACCAAACAAAAACCATAAAAAAACTCACTAAAAAAAACCAAAACAAACAAACAAAAAAAACCCACTGCTGGACACTAAGTAGCATCTTATGAAGAAAAACTACAGAGGTGGTGAATTTGACACATTTAGAAGTGAAAAAGCTATACAAATATAACAGATAGGAATCACAATGAAACAAAGACTTGTTTTCCATAGAAAAAATAGAGTCAGGAAAAGCAACAGAACTGTTCACTATCACTTCACTATTTTACTAGCATTATTTTCAACATAGATTTATGATATTGGTAAACTCATTATTTTCAGCCTTTTGGAAATCATTTTTTAAAATTTGTTCTTAATGGACATATGTTCCAGTGTAGAGTATAATGTCTTGATATGTATGTACATAATGTAATCATTTTAACTGGGAATTTTTAGCATATATCCTTTACTTCACTTATTTATCCTTCCTTTGAGAACACTCGAAACACATGCAACATAATATTGTTAACTGTAATCATTTCACAGTATAGTAGAACGCTGGGACTTTTGTTTTTTGTTTTGGAGACTGGGTTTCTCTGTGTAATATCCCTGGCTGTCCTGGAACCCTCTTTGTAGACTAGCCTGGCTTTGAACTCACAGAGATCTGCCTGCTTCCTGCGTGCTAGGATTAGAGGCGTGCACCACCACGTCCAGCTCAGAACACTGGAACTTATGTCTCCTACATGACTATAACAGCTTTGTACTAATCGCCCAGTCTCTGCATATCTCACCTCTCTTCCCCATCCCAGTCTCTGTTAAGCACTCCTGTACTCTTTATGTGTATGAGATCAATTTCTTTACTTTGTCCAGATAAGTGAGATCAAACAATGCTTGTCTTATCTCACTTATTTTGCTGGGCATCCTGTTGTTGCAAATGATACATTTCATTCTGTTTACAACTTGTTCTTAGCTGAAGAGTAGTCTGTAGTGTGTGGATAGCACCTTTTCTTTATACCTCATCCACAGATGGACATTTTCCACCCATAATTAGTAAGCCCAATCTAACTACTTTGAGAACCATGGGGAATATTCCTGTTCTAAAGGATGTTTAGTTCATTTGAAACATGGAGCTGCTTAGTGCCATTGACAGCTGGAGCCAGGCCAGCTTTCCTTTAAGTAATAGGTTGGAGACTTTTGTTAAAATTATCAACGGAATGATTATTTGCTTGATTGACTTATGTATAAAATATAATTCTTGATGTATGGAAACGTAAAGCAAACATTCAGTGCAACACATCCAGTTTGCTTGAGGAATAAAAGTCTTTTTCATGGAGACCTCTCAAAAAGTTGCCAACATCATTCTTGAAGGAGGTGACATTATTAATAAACTACAAAAGGACAACTAGAACAGCTCAGAGCCTGTAGGGCTCCACTTACTCTCCGGCTGCTTTGCGTTCATGAACTAATAGCCTAACATTATTTCTAAAGAATACTTGTATGATGAAACGATGAAATACATTGACTTGTTATCAAAAGAGAGTTAAACAATGGTTAGACTGAGTACAATTTCCAAGCTAATAGAATTCTTACTAAAGAAGAAAAATATTGTGGACCAAACAGATTTGGAAACTTTTAGTTTGTTGAGCAATGATGAATCATTTCCCCCAATACACACTACAACCATCACCATTGACTTCATCCAACCCACAGATGTGTATCTTGACATTAAAAAATTAACAAGTGTGTTGTCAGAATGCAGGTACTTCTTTACACTTGAACAAATTGAGCTCTGCCAACATTCACTGCTTTGTCCTTCGGCTTCTTATTTTGATTAAGATGATGAGCCCTTTGGTATCCAGTGCTGGTCGACTTCAGACCGCTGTTCAAGAACCTCAAGGTTGGAAGACTATACACCCATTTCTGTATTTATCTACGTCTATGACTTTAAGTTCCAAAGTTCCTGGACTGTGTGATTCTGAGTTTCCTCCCTTTAAGGGACACCTTACAGCGCAGAGAAAGAAATAATGTCTATTATTATATTTTAAAAAATCCTGTGAGGTCTTTTTTTATTTTTAGCATATCTTTCTTTCTCAAAAAAATTGAATGTATTTTAGAAATTTTTTTGAACTGACAGATCTGGGAAGAATGAAGGCAAAGTCCAGTGGAAGCAGCCTTTCTTATATTCCCTTAATAAACATCAGGGCTTTGGAGAAAATGAGGTAGAATAGACAGACCTGAGGTTTTGAGCAGTGATAAAAATACAGTGAGAATTTCCCAAGTTAGTAAGTATTGGTTGAGAGGGTAAATGAATAAATGAATATTCTTTTTCATCATCAGTTCTTCCTTCTTTGTAACTTTCTTAGGTTGCATAAATGACAGAACTATTGCACGTGAGTGGATCATCCAGCAGAACACACTGACTCTCCAATGTGTCCACAGGGATTTCTTTTCAGAGTTCAATATTGTGCTCACAATGACATTGCCAATAAAGAAAATGGCACCAAGACCACAATTAAGAGATGCCACATATCATTTCAGGGATATGTTTTTCTGCCTGTAGACTTCAACATAAAAAAAAATTCCTTTGAAGCTCTTAAATCCCAGATGAAACTAGTTCTTAGCAGTTGCTCTCTTTTGAGGGATTAATTCTCAAAGTAGAGAAAAGAGATGCAACACAAGTTAACACCGAGTTATTTGATTATGTATCGGACTGTAAGAGAAAGGGAACAGAGCTTTGACTTTAAAAGATTGTTTCGGGAATTTGTTCAGCTTCTTTTTGTCACTTGTGTCTCACACATTTCATTTTTAATATTATTTCTGGAAAAAAAACGTGCAGGGAAAGCAGCCCAGTCTTAGTAATTGTCCTTTGCTCAGTCCTTGTCTGGTCACTGTCAGTCACTCAGAACTGTGGGTATTGACATGCTTTGTACACCACTCAGGCACATCAGCAGGAGAAACCTGGCGCAGTAGGTTTAAGCCATGTTAGGTTATGAATTACATTGGCTAAGGTTTAAATACTCAAATCCCAAGCCCCAAGAGTCCTTTATCAATTTGATGCTGGTTGGTTGAGTCCTGTGTGTTGTTATGTATCGACACATGCTGAAATTACATGCCACACAAGCTGTCATGGGGAGGGCAGACTGGGTGTTCAAGGACAGTTAAATTAGAAGCTCAGTATCCTAAGCACCTCATAAGTAATTGCCCAATTTGGAATGCATTTCTTCTTTGGGTAAGTTACTTTACTAAAATCCAGCCATTCCGATTTGTGTTTGATTGATCCTCACATTCCTTACACAAACAACACCCACGTTTCTGTTGTTCTCTTTGTACTTTATCTTAGCCAGGAGCCTGGGAAGTGATGTCTGTTTTCCTTTGAAATAGTGGTTGATAAGCCTAAAGTGTAGTTAAAGGGATTTTCTTACACTGATGATTTAATTCTTCATGATTCCAGGAAAATAAAATAGGAGAGCAATGCGTGCTTGCAGGATTTGAGGGACTTGGTGAGAGCACACAGAGCATCATTATTCTAGACAATTCTGATATTTTAGTACATTTCCATAATGGTTTGTTTCAGAGGGGGAAAAAAAAAAAAACTATGACACACATGCATCCTAAATGGATTGGGCCCAGAATTTTTGCTGAAATGGTCTAATTTTATGTTGTGTGAAATAATTCTGTAGACGAAAAGTTTCTTTTCTGTTACCTTGCTGTACTGCTGGTTTTCAGCTCACACCACTTCGAAGGCAAATTTGTGCAATAAAACTCAAGCAAATAGTTGATCCATTGTTCGCGGACATCAGCAGCTGTATGTTAACAGGGAAACCAGACAAGATTCTGCTTAATGACTTATCCTCTGCGAAGGCTAAGGATGATAATTCATCCTTCTCTGCATCCTCTGATGTCACCTGAACACATATGTATCAATCTCAGAAACAGCATTCAAGTTTTATAAAGTTATTATTCATTCTATCACAAACTATTTGCATAGAAGCAGCCATGTTCCATCTTTTGCTCTGCGCTTTGTGTTTTCGTTAGCATTATCCTTCTTAGAGTGAATGTGTAGGAGGCAGATAAGAAATTCATGACTATTTGGCTGGGGATAGCGTTCAGTAGGTAGTGTGCTTGTCTAGTGGGCATCAGACCCTCGCTGCAGACCCCAGCACTGCACAGACCTGGCATGCCGGCACACACGTGTAGTCTTACCCCAGGCAGGAGAAGCAGGAGGATCAAGGCTTAAGTCATCCTTGGCTACGTACTGAGTTTGAGCCTAGTCTGAGCTCCCAAACAAAACAAAACAGAAATCAGTCACTATTATTTGCTTACTTATTATAAAATAAAATAGAGGCTTTTACAGAAGAGTTTAAAGTTCTTACTTTTGGACATTAAATACAGAGTAGTGTGGATAGCGTTCATGTACTTCAGATAAACCTGCCCTTAAATGTTTACATAACAGAAATATTGCTCAGCAATTAAAAAAATATAGGCTGCCAAAAATTTTCACTGACCTTTGGGACACATTTGACCATGTCCCCTGGAGGGGGAGACCTGGTGGCACTCAGAGGAAGGACAATAGGTTACCAAGAAGAGACTTGATACCCTATGAGCATATACAGGGGGAGGTAATCCCCCTCAGGAACAGTCATAGGGGAGGGGAATAATGGGAAAATAGGAGGGAGGGAAGAATGGGAGGATACAAGGGATGGGATAACCATTGAGATGTAACAAGAATAAATTAATTTTAAAAATTTAAAAAAGCAGAGTAATAATATAATAATAATAAATAATTATTTTTGATCTTCAAGTTAGTAAAGTAATTCCTTTTCCTGACAAGTCTAGAAGGTCAGTGTGTGTGTGTGTGTGTGTGTGTGTGTGTGTGTGTGTGTGTGTGTGTGTGTTTAAATACAGAAACATAAACAGATTTCATTTAAAAAAGATTCATTGATATCTTTGATTTGGGGTGAATTTATACCTCCAGTTTTGTTCGATGACTTCATGACAGGCTTGAACAGATGGTAGAGTTCTGTATCTCTGCCCTAAGAGTGTTCAGTGGTGGAGTGGGCCCTCTCTTAGATTTTACCCCTTGACACATTTTTTTTTTTTTTTTTTTTTTTTTACCCCTTGACGCATTTGTACAGAAAAAGAAGCTTTTTAGCTTTTGCCATGAAACAACGGCAGTCACCCTACACCAGCTCCTTAGGGAAGAAGCAGAGATCCTGGCTCTTGAGAAACCATTTGTCCTGCCTTCTAACAGTTTGTTCTGTGAGTTCAAGTACTGTTGACCTGCCAGCAGGTGGGGAGGGTACAAGGAGGAGGGACCAAGGGGAGCATATGGGGGTGGGTGGCAGAGAGGTGAGAGGTGAGAGGTGAGAGGTGAGAGGTGAGAGGTGAGAGGTGAGAGCTGGGTTCCCAGAAAGATAACCGCTTCTCTTGTCAGTGTGACACAACCGACATGAAACCAGCCTGGGCTGTGTCCGTCTCCCTCATCACTCCCAGACCGAAACGCTGTTTTAAATAAAACATATTTCTTTTATTTTTCCATTTCTTGCTTGCAAACTTATAGATAAATTACTTACTCGCAAGTGCAGTGAAAGGGAAATAAAATCAGAAACGGGCAGTACCCAATATGCCCCAGCTGTTTAACGGTCTGGCCTTGAGCAATACAGCGCTTTTATGGAAAAGTTTTACTGGTGTGCTGTTAAGGAAACAAAAGCAACTCTTTCCCACCCCCACACTCCAGCCCCAAAAAATGAAAGTGAAGACAAATAGAAAGCCAAAAATATCAAAGCTCAGAGAAGTCAAAGCAATTTGGAACGGCATGTTTTAAGTGACCACAGCTAAGCTAACTGTGTTCAGAATCACCGGCCTTGGAGCTCCACGGCAATGCTACGCTTAGAATGCTGTGCTCAGGGATGACGAGGGCTTGGGGTCAGCCTTCCGCTGCCAGGGGTCAGCGCCTCATAATTGGACTCACGGGTTCTTTTAGTTAGGTCTTTGGATAAGCAATTAAATACTCTCCGGGACCAGTTTGGGGCACTCTCAGAGCCTGACACTAGGCAGTTGTGCGACCGAAGAAATTAGAACGTTCAATACACAGGGCAGGAGATTTTAGTATTCAGAACGAGGAAAGAAACACTTTGGAATAAAAGGAAATCACATCTTATTTAATGTAAGAACCACTTAGTGGATGTGCCCTCCTGTGCCGGACACAAAGCTCACAGGATTTACATTCATAGCTCCTTTAACAACTAGAGCTAGGTTAACTTTTCAAATGCTAGCACCGGACCGAGTCCATCGGAAGGTGTGTTGACACACAGATTTCCAGGCTGTGTTCGAGAAGTTAGGATGGAGGCCCGAGGATGCACACTTCTAATGATGTTCCAAGGAGATACTGCGCTGTCACTCTGAAGACCACACTGTGCTATCTCTAGTAACGCTGAGATGTAGGCGCCGAATGTTGGATGCTTTCCAGGCCCTGTCGAACAGCTCATAGTTTTTTGTTTTGTTTTGTTTTTTTTTTAAATCTCCTTTCTCTTTCCAGAGTTCTGTTGAACATCACGTCACTTATTCCCTTTAGTGGCGAGGTGTGGGTTCCTGCCAGGTAAATAACTCATCAAAAGCCATAGATAAGACCGTGGTTAGAACCAGGCACAGAACTTAAAGTTGACCTCTCAAACCCATGTTCTCGCCACAGAACATTCCACGGCTCCCCAGGGCTTTGTCCTGTCATAGGGCTAGACTCAGGTTTGACCTGTCCTTGTGATGGTATCGAGAAATGAGTAGAAAAAACTATGAGATAGGTTTTTATTACTTCAGCTTAGCAGGGCTAGTGCAAATACAAGGCAATGAACTCTCGCGCTGAATTTTACCTTGACAGGAAGACATTTCATTATTATGCTAGTGGTGAGCTAATTATCTTTGCTGTACAGCTCCTCACTTGTCATTTTTTTTTAAACTTCTAATACTCAAAATGAATGTGAGGCAGAGACTTCTAGAGAAAAGTAGTATCAAGGATAGATGACAGAGCTAGACAGGATTTCATGGAAGAACTGGGACTTCAACCAAAATAATAGGTGCATGTGGTCCTATGACAGCAAGGGAGGAATCTGTGGGGTTCTCTTCTGGGTGTTGGTACGTGTGCAGTGAGAAAAACGGCCCAGCCTGTGTGGAAGGAGCATGTGGGAAAGCGGAAGCACGAGGCTATGAGGGAAGAATGGGCAGTTGCCTTCAGACATTGCTTTGTTAAGAATAATTAAGATGAATATAGTCCTTCCCTGTTTCTTCTTTAGTTATGACTCGTACACTGTTTCCTTTTGATTACAGTTTTTTTTTTAATGTGCGCACATGCACTCTGATGTGCATGAGTGCTAGAAAACAGCTTTTGTATAGTTGATTCTATCTTTACGCTGAGTTGAGGTGTTTCTCACATCACTTCCTGATCTGTACTTTTGCTTTCTAAAACTCCAGTTACTCAAGGTCAACTGTAGTCTGAAAGTTTGCATGAAAAACAAAATGGATTATGAATTTTAAATTGCATGATATTCCAAGGAATATGATAAAAATCTCTTGATGCCATTTTGTCCTGTTAAACACACACATCACCCAGAGGCAGAGGCAGGTGGATCACTGTGAGTTCGAGGTCAGCCTGGTCTACAAAGCAAGTCCAGGATAGCCAAGGCTACACAGAGAATCCCTGTCTAGAACAGCAACAGCAGCAACAACAACAACAAAAAAGAGAAAGAAAGAAAGAAAAAAGAGGAAGAAAATTGCTAGCTTTGTAAGGAAAAAAATTGCGCTAAAGTTATTAAGATCTGTAGTAAGTTACTTTTGTTACTCTCTATTGTGCTTGATTTATAAAGTAATTTTATAGCTATGAGTGTGTAGGGCAAAATGCTGTGTGTGATGTTTAGGGATTGCTGCTCTCTTGGTTTTAAGAATCCACTACAGGTATTGAAATTTTGCCCAAGGATAATGTGGGGATAATCTATTTGAGCCCTGATTATCTTGTGATTTTTTTCTTCTAAGGCTACACAGACATCCCACTGAAAATCTTGCTACTAAAGAAACAGAGGTTTTTATAAAGGCATTATTACAGTAGATAATTCAAATTTAAGTGACACTACATGGAGAGGAGTGATGTTGTGTGGTCCAGCTGATAAGTTGTTCTTTAGACTTTCTCTACCTTGCAAAATGGGTACCTCTTCAGGTTTACTGAGAGTCTTCTGAATGGCCTTCCCAATTACTCTCTTTTTTAAAAATCCTCTTAAAGTGGAAAGAGAAGAGCAGTTGTAGTTTCCCCTACCAGGATTGCATTTCAAAGGGGACTGCATAAAGTAATAACATAACTGTGTTCGTGGAGAGTCAAGATCTCCGTGTAACATGTTCAGCAAATCATTCATCATCGTAATTGCCATGGTTGACACTTTACTCATTTGTAGATTTTTTTCCTTTCTTGCCAGAATTTTTCTTCAGTAAAAATGATTTAAAGAGTAGCTATGGGGTTCAATTCTACCCTTCACAACAGAACAGGGACAGGAACAGCATTATTTTCCAAATCCACCTCCCGCTCTAGGCCTAGCTTATTGTGAGTGCATATTCTTGAGGCGCTCGCCGAGCACATAGCATTTTCTTTATGTTCCCTGGCGGAGGTGAAGTCTAGATTCTAGTGGGACATTGCAGGCGCATATCCCATTACACCGTATAGCCTGGAATGCCGTTTCATAACTAGTTTAGGGCAACTCAGGTTTTGTGCTGCATACACTAAGTCCAAATGAGTCTGTGAGCACACATATGAGATATTACAAATTACATTTAGACATTTTGTATTTCTTTCTTTCTTTTTTTTTTTTTCTGTAACGGGCTAGAGACATATGGAAGGTAGGATTTAAAACAAAAGATCTGGTACCCAACACCATAGTAGGTGATTTGTAGAACCTCTCCTACTGTCTGCCAGTACTTCCATGTGTTGCTGTCTGCCAGTTATCTCCACGAAAAACACAAATGTTAAAACAAGAACTCCAGGGAAGGAGCTATATCATAATCATGTGTGCTTGTGCCATGACTAGGGGTTTTAAAGTAAACAATTGAGTTTATTGAGTGAAAGATTTAGTAAAAACAGCTTTGGCAGCTCAGAACGTTCTAATTTATTCCTCGGGTGACCATATTTGTCAGCCAAAAATTGGAGACAGTTGTTTGATGAGTGGGCAGAATATTTGAAATCAGAGCTGCTTTGGAAAAAGCTCTGGGTGTCTGTTCCCCATCTCTGTATTTGTTAAGAATAGGTTTGTGAGTCATCATTTTAAAAATGTTCAGTCAGCAAGTGAAATAATCGTCTTAACACGGTTCTCAAAAGAGAGGCAAAATTTGTAATTTCATTGTGATTTTTCCTTAGGCAGAAGCTCACTGAAGTCGTCAGGGATGGGTGTGGATATGCGCAAGAGGAAGAAAAGCAGTTGTTGTGTGGTGGGGGAGGCAGTTGATTTTGGTGCCAAGAAAAGTTTTGTAAACTGTGTTAAAAGTGTATGTTTGTCTTTGCCACCCCAGAAGCAGCTAAATCCAAAACCAAAACCCAAAACCATTTCCCTTTACCACTGGCAAGTGAAGCTCAGGGGTTGATTCCAAAACTTGTTTTTTGCTGATTTGCCCCACACTGGGTTTTAGTTGTTTGTTTGCTTGTTTCAGGAATATTTTGTGGCTCTGGCTGGCCTAGTATTTGACTCTAAACTGTCTTAGGTTTTAAAAAATCATAACATCTTTTCATTTGGGAAACTGCTAGCCTGCACACCCTGTGTACTCAGGTAATAAATTTTATTCCTTCTCAAGTCTCTGATGGGGTTGAAGACCAGATAGTTTAGTTTTACAATTAAGCTTAGTTGTTTAGGGGTTAAGATGTTTTTAAGTCTAGAGAGATGTTTTAAGTTGATAATGATGAGATATGATAGATATTGGTTTACATTCAGCATTTTAGACTCACCAAGATAGGAAAGATGTTTTCTTCAAGGCTGCCAAATACAAATAGCCAAAATGCTAGGAATGAAACAAATATATAATTCCTGATTGTTTCATTGTTCTTCTTGCTGCAGGCAGTTTATGGTATATATGTGTAATAATATAAATGCATATGTAAAAATATTTAATAAAAATTGTAAAAAAAATCATAAACTAATAGGCTAACTGAAGGAAATCATCAGACCCTAAGACTCTAGTTAAATCTCAGTATTCTCCATATCAATTATCTGTGAGTGAAAACACTGAGGGCTACCCTGAGACTTTTTTCTGGTATCAAAGTAATTTTTTTTCCAGCTCAAGCGTTGGTCTCTCCAAAGAGCTTACTTCCTCTGTGTTTATCAGCCTGACCAGCATGCTAGCATGCTACAAGAGCTATGTCTGCATTTATCTGTCTCCAGGGACTCTGAGCTCTCGTCCCTGGATACCCAAAGTGTAGCCTTGGACTCCTCAGGACCACCTGTGTGCACGGTCCAGAGGTAGAATCTGAAGGGTTCCCCGCCCATCTTCAAATCTCCAGAATTTGAATCTGGAGTTTTTAAGCGTTTCCTAGATGCATTTAGAAGCCCTCTCCTAGCCCCGATAGCCGTTCACTTGAGTAAATATTCACAACAGTAAATAAATGCAAAAGGTGTGAGGCCCAGTTCCCTGCTTGTGTGATAGCAGGCTAGGGATGTTCTGGCTTCCTGAGGTGGCAGCACCTGGTCACCGGAGAGCCCTTTGGAAGAGGTCTGAACCCTTCTGTCCTGCCGATCTCATGCTCTTTTCCGGCCAATCTGAGCTGCAAACCTGGGAGGAGAGAGGAGTTAACAGCTCTCTTCATTGAAGGCAGAGTAACCACAGACACCGCCTGTCCTAGGCAGGACCAAAGGACTCTTGGTACAAACATGTTTTGATGCCAGAAAAGAAAGAAAAGGAGAAGCAAGTCCAAAGCTTCAGTTTTATACGTGCTCCAGAGAAAGCGAAAAGTTCCTCTCCTTAATTATTTATGGTGTTACCTTGGCAGTATTTATAGATTATGATCAGGTTCCCTCCTTGAAGTTCATTCTCCCGACTGTATAAATTTAGTTGCCCTGAGTGTGTCTCATATGTCTTTCGCTCCGAGCCAGCCTGAAACACATTCTACTCCCCCTTTGCTCGCTCTGTGATTTATCTGCATTATTCCTAAGCTGCTGGAGTTAGGAGAATCCCTGCGTTTGGCCTTTGGCTGGTTTAGATTCACTGCTATTTCTCTGGGTTTCCATGCTGCCCCTGATATGCAGATCTGAAAGATGCACTGAAATGATTAGTTATTTGTATTTGTAAGTCCAGTGCAAATGTTTAATCTCAGTCGAGTGGATAAATGCGCTGCCTTCCTGCCATAGAAATGTGGCTGTGGTTAGGCATGGTCCAGGTCTGTGAAAAAACTGACCAACAGAACCAAGGTCAGGCAGAGCCTGGAAGAAGAGTAACTTGTAAAACAAAAAGAAAAAAAAAAAAAAAAAAAAAAAAAAAAAAAAAAAAAAAAAAAAAGCTTTTGTAGGAATATTCTGCTAACCAGAACTTAAAAGTATGTTTCAGATGACTTTTCTTTTTCTTTTTTTGCACAAATGCCTCTCTGCCTGCGTATGTTTTCATACAGAATGTTGGGAAGAAATGGATTTTCTTTTTTTCTTGGCTGTGCTTATTTGTTAGATGGATGCCAAGAATTTAATATGGAGCATTTCATTGCCAGATGAGAGCTTAATTCTCCCATCCCACCTCAGGCAAAATTGCAGTTGTTTCTTAACAGGAGATGGTGGTAGGGACTGTTTTCTGTTTGACAGCTGTTAGGACAATGGTTGTCGCATGAATAAAAAGCAACCTCTTCACTTGTGTGTTTTCTAGTGGTAGCACTTAACTTGGTTTAATTTAAACAATTCAAAGAAGGCAAAGAAGCATAATTTGACTGGCCTTCCAAATGAGAAGTCACTGTAGCAGCAGGAAGGGAGTATTTACTATTAGTGTGAGAGATGAAGGGGACAGGAATTCCTGGCCACAGGAGCTTGAGTGCATAGGTTCTACCTCTCAGTCTACAGTGTGGTATTTTGTAATCTTTCCTGGCACTCGCTAATCCCGGAGTTTTCTCCTGCTTCACAGGGCTAGAGAGAGGGTCCAGGTTGATGCATTGAAGTCCCTCGTGTACAGTGGTGGGCTGTGAATATATCAATTAGCAGGTGGTGGTGAAGGTGCTAATACTGTTGCTTATGGTGTTGTGACATGTGTCCTGTGAGGAAGGCATAGTCTCAACACATTCTGCATGCCCACGGCGTGTTCTCAGAAAGAGAAACCAACAAAAGCAGAGTTAATATATGGTGTTTCCTCTCCAAATTCCTAGATCTCATGATCAATGTTGTTTGATTTCTTTAAAGACGAAGAGGCTTTTGAACATCCCCCCCCCCTTTTTTTTAACTTCCCTTATGTAGGAGGAAAGGATCATATTAAAGCAAACACATTTATTGTCTGCATTTTTGCCCAGTCATGGATCTTTGCATTAGCCTCTGCCTATTGCAAAATCAAGCTTCTTTGATGGGTGTTGAGAGTTTACACTTAAGTGTGGGTGTAAGGCTAAATATTTAGAATACAGTTAAAATGTATATCGATTTAGGAAAAAAATGGTAGTGGTAGTAGTTTCTCTTCTAGGGTCTATGGCTAGGCCTACAGTACCAGGCCTGAGTTATATTGTATTGAGCAGCCCTTAAATATCATTAGATAGCTGCTGATTACACCAAAGACATAAATACCACTAGCATACCACAGGGCACATCATGCTGTGTTGGTCACTGCTGCGGTTCACAGGCTTTACAGAAGACAGGTGTCTGTCTGTCTATTATCCATCTATCTATCTATCTATCTATCTATCTATCTATCTATCTGTCTAATCTGTTTTTGTCAACTTGACAGAAACTGGCATCATCTAAGAGGGAACCAGTTTAAAAAATATCTACAAGATTGTCTTGTAGGCAAGCCAACGGGTCATTTTTGTGTTTTAAAACTAGAACAGAAATTGATACAAGAATTATGGGGTATTATTGTGACAGACCTGACTGTTTGGTTTTGGGGGAGGTTTGTGGAAGGAGTTTAGAACTTTGGGCTAGAAAAGCCAGTGGGTGTTCAGACTTTATGAGTAGTTATGCAAACTTGAAAAATAATACTGAGAGCAGTACAAATGATGGAGGCCTGGATTGAGAAGTTTCAGGGGCAAGCAAAGACTCTATCACGGCTGTTTATGTGTTTATGTGGTATAATGAACTTGTGGTCCTGGTCAGCTAGGACGTTTGCTTTGATGGCTGCCTGGAGCTAAAAAATTAGCAGTAATTAAGACAAGACCAGAATTACTGAGGTGACTACTTCTGAGATTGCTCTGAGGTGAACACTTCGGAGAAGTGTTTCCTCATAGTCAGCACACCGAAGCTGTGATCCAGAGGGGGCCAAAGTTATACCTTGTATTGGCAGCTGAATTTGGTAACGTGTAAGAATGTCTCAGCTGGTATTGGGTTTGAAGGCATGAAGGGGTCATGGAGAACAGCTGAGGCTTGACACCATGAGAGGTCAGGAGAGACCACTGGTGAAGGTGCAGCCCCTGTAAAGTACAAACCTCAGCACTGAAGACGTTATGGGGAGAAGTTGAGGGTAGACATGATGTCGAAGAGTCAGAGTCCATTAAAAAAAAAAAAGCCCAGGTGAGGCTATTGGTGAAGGTACTGCCCATTTGTGGTGGAGACAGCAGTATTTTGGAGACAGCCATGCCATGCTGCCAAGGACAGCAGCAGGTGTAAAGAGGAACCACCCTACACTCAGAAGACAAGTTGCGTGAGCCCTGGATGTCAGAGCTGGAGAAATGGAACCCTCTGAAGCCCAGAGGATTGTGAGGGTTGCAGATGCCAAGCATGAAGGACTTTATATAGATGAGCTTTGGTTTTCCTTTGATTTGTTTATAACTGCAAACTGGTTCTTCCCTCTAAGGTGAGAAAGTGTGTAGCATGTTTAACTTTAAAGGAGCACACAGTTCAGGGACTTGGAATTTTTGAGAGACTTTAGGTATTTTAGAGAAAAATAATGAACTTTGAAAAGTACTTTGGATGCTTTAGAGAGATTGAACTTCAAAGATATTGAAATGTTTTGAGTTTTTCTTTCATTTTTAGGTTTGTTTTATTACTCTTAGTTTATTTTTATTCTTTTATTTTTTTGAGAATATAATTCTATTATTTCCCCCTTGCCTTTTATCTCTCCAAATCCTCCAATATACTGTCTTTGCTCTCTTTCAAATTCAGAATTCTGTTTTCATTGGCTGAAAAAAAATGTGTGTGAGTGTGTATGTGAGTGTGTAAGTGTGTTTGCGTGCGCATGTGTATATGTGTGTGCTCCTAAGTACAATCTGTAATATTATTCTTAAAGCTGTCCGATATTTTATTTTTTAATGTTAATACTCATATGGCATTTTCTATTGTGATGTTAATACTCATATGCCATCTTGGGGCCAAATGAGAAACAAAAGGTTGTGGTTGAACTAGAGATGTGCTTGTGTCTCAAGTTGACAAGGGGTCAATTTTCCTCCTTGTTTGTTTTTTCAACTTGACACATGCTGGAGTTATCTGAGGAGAAGAAGAAGCCACAATGGAGGAAATACCTCCAGAAGCTTGGCCTGTAGGAAAGTGTGTGAGGTATTGTTTTGATTAGGAATTGGTGTGGGGGGTGGGGCAGCACAGTATGGCTGTTGCCACCCCATGGCAGGTGGCCCTACAAATCAGGCTGTGTAAGCCAGGAGGAGAAAGCCAGTAAGCACCATCCTTTCAGGGCCTCTGCTCCTTGTCTTCCTTCTAGGCTCTTTTTTGACTGTTTGCTCTTCATTCCCTTCATGATGGACTGTGACTGGAAGATGTAAGCGGTAATAAGCCCCTTCCTCCACAGTGGCTTTAGAAATCATGTTTTATCACAGCAATAAAAACCCTGACTAGGACAGGAGGACTCTTGATTACTTTTTTCATTGGTAACTTCAAAGATTCTTCTAGATTTATGCAAATTAGACCTCTGGGAAGAGAGTGCCTGCTTGATGCTTCCAAGACTTGTATTTTGATTCTTCTAAGACCTATGCCAGAAATATGTGGTAACTTCAGCAGTGGAGTCTTACTCTGAAGTTATTGGAGGACACATCTGAGGTCAATCACAGTAGCCTATATTATTTGGAGTCTCTTGGACTTCTATTGACCAATACCTCAAAGGGAGCTTTCTTTTGCCTGACACTAGAGTATTTGTCCAATGGTCTATGGCTCCTGGGGCCAAAATATCACCCCACATGACATAATTTCATTGCTCCCCCTCTGTACATACACAGAGACACACAGACAAATATACAGAGACACATGCATGCACTTATATGAACGTGTGCGTGCGCGTGCACACACACACACATTATATATTTTAAGTCTGCTTATAAAACAATATTTCCTTGTATCTTTTTAAAGTGTTATTTAGTTCTTTTTACTTGCTCTTCTTCCATATTACTCTTCCTTCTTGCACTCACTTAAGCAGCTCCTCCATTTCCCCCCTTTTCCCTTATAGCTCTTGTGTTCTGCTCCCCTCCTCGCCAGAACTCCTTCTCTCCCACTCCCCACGCATTACCTTTCTACCTTCCCAACATTTGTGGTTATTCCACCTTACATACTCATGTGTACATACAGAGATACACATCTAGTAAAAAAAAAAAAAAACAGAAAATAAATGACCATAGGGTGTCCAGTCCTATTGGTACATCTAAAGAAAACCTCTACATATTAGAACACACTGTGGGAAAGACGTAGGCCATATTGCAAGAGCTAGAGGAACAGGACGTCCACAATGAGCTTATGTCTTCTATACATGACAGAGATGATATGCACACAAGAATCTCAATGGCATTGCTGTCTAAACAACACCTGCAAAATGCTCACATAAGTCAAACACAGTGAGTTAGAGAAAATTTCACCAAGTCCCAACTCTAGCTGAAGAAGTATATGCAGTCAACGGCTACCAAGGAAGGGAGAGACAGTCTTCCCATGGAAGATATTCCCATTATCCTGTTTCAGTATATTCAATTATTATCCAATATATTCTATATAATCACATATTTTATATGTATATATGTATAAATGCACATATATGTTCATATACATATATGCAGATGAGGTTACGATTCTGAGATTTAGTAAGGAAAAAAGGGAAGAGTTGGAGCAGAGTAGGGGAAGTCTGGAAATGATGCAAATATGGTGTAATTTATGTGTGAAATTCCCAAAAATGTACTCAAGTTTGAAGTAAATGATTTTAGTCTATGCATTGTTTTGGTAAAGAGGTACTTTTTAAAAAGAAAATTTAGAAGTATCTTTTTTTTTTTTTTTTTTTTTTGAGACATAGTTTCTCGGTGTAGCCTTGGCTGTCCTGGACTTGCTTTGTAGACCAGATGGGCCTTGAACTCACAGAGATCCACCTGCCCCTTCCTTCTCTGGTGCTGGGATCACAGGCATGTGCCACCATCCCCAGCTTAACTTTGTCTTTTAAAAACTTTGAATGTTGTGACCTGGTGTATGGCAAATAACTTTCATCTCCTCTTTTCTGAAGTTCTAGCACGTTTGAACAATCTGAAAATGCACCTTCTCTTTGCCTCATCTCTTGAAATATTTCTACTATATCCATATGCAGATGTAGTGAATGCATTAACACACACATATGCATGCATTAAAACGTGCATGTGCATGCATTACACATTTTACTTCCAAACTTTGTGACACACTTCAACTAAACCTCTGCTATTATTTTTGATGCTGAGTTTTCTGAAAGTATTGACAGTGTTAGGTTCAACTGCCTCCTTTCCTACTACTTGACATCTTTCCCCCTTTGAATCAAAGAGAGCATCATTGACAGTCAGCTCAACATATGTTGACTCATTCACTCCTCCAGGACCGTTTTTCTTTGCCCTCGTGCCTACTGACTATACTTATCCCTTAACTGGAGTGCACATTGATGAGAGAACTGTTTGACCTTTTTGTGGGGGGTGATTTTCATTTGATGCATCTCTATAGAGTGCTAGCGTAGTGCTGACTGGACGCTGCAGGCTTCTTCTTTCTCCACCTAGTATCACTTTGTTTCCATAACTCTCTTTTTGCCCAAGTGTTTTCTATTTCTCTCCTTTGTCTGAAAGCAGCTCTCATTACTCATTGGTTTTATGGTCCTTTAACTCAGTCACTCCAGAGAAACAATTGGTTTTTAAAAAGGTATTACATATATTTGAAATAAACAAGAGTTTTCCTGTGACTGTCCCGAATACTTTGGTACAGTCCTGTCGCTTTCCTGCTCCTTCCTTCCCACAGTCTGATGGATGTGTTTGCTTCTAACAGATCACATTTAAGACTCACATTAGGAATCGGCCTTGGTCCCAGGGATCTTTCTCATGAGATAGGAAGAAGGGGAAGAATAAATGGCTGGTTGATGTAAAGAGATCAAGGAGTGACAACTCAGATTGTAGACCCCAGGCACAGAACAAGCCTTGGAGTGGCTGAAGCTTTAGTTGTAGTGGCACCAGGCACCGAAAGAATGCTTCTTCCTGCCTGGTCCTCCCTACCCTACTCTGAGAGTGTGTGCCCAGAGACATTTTGTGTGCTGTTTTCCTGAGTTGTGATTGTAAGATGCTGAGGTGCAGCTTTTCAAAGATTCATACCTTACTGCCGATTATTAAATGTTTAGTATAGTAAGCAGTGTAGTGGAACTCGGAGATTATATGAGAGCTTGGCGAGAGAGAGAGAGAGAGAGAGAGAGAGAGAGAGAGAGAGAGAGAGAGAGAGAGAGAGAGAGAGAGAGAGATATGAGAGAGTAAAAACTCATTTTGGAGCCAGGAGCTCAGAAGTTAGATTAGGGGAAGTGACAAAATGACAGAATTGTATGAAGAACCAGCTGTCCCTGTTGCAGAAGTGATTACTTCCCATTGGATACAGTTTGTCAGAGCTGGGTTAAGCAGTGACTTTAACGTAGCTGAGCAGATGCCCTGTTCCTGGTGTCTGTATTTTTTTTTACAGGTTCTTTTAAAATGAATTTATTAATAATTTGAGGGGATCATTTTCATTTGAGTTAAAGGTTTCATCTGTTGTGTTGCTTGTGGTTTTAGAGCTGAGTGACCCAAAGACAGACATGGTTTGCATTTTGAAGCAATCCACTCTATAATCTTGTGCCCTCTAAACCTCATTCTTTGAACCTATTTCCTCAGACTTTCTTTTAATCTATGTTCCATCGTGTCTTTTCTCTCAAGTCTAAAGTTGTTTCTGTCACTTGCAAACAATTTCCTATGAGTGTGCTGTGTTCACATGTTGAAAGATTTGACCTTACTCTGTGGATAAAAGATTGGAAAATGCTATGGCCTATGTGGGAGAAGGGTGCTACTAGATGCTTGTTTAGAAATTCTTTTATTTATGGTATTGGTATTATATTGGTAATGTCATACACATATACAACACATTTAAATCACATCCATTTCCTGCTCCCACTCTTTAGAGTTGAGAATTAGAGCTAAGCTTGAAAGCAGGAAGAGCTTTGGAAAAATATGTAATGCAATTAAATTTTATAACAGGAACACTATGGGTGGAAGTGAAGGGTAGTATCTGAAAGATATTTAGGAGATAGAATCAATAGGCTTAAAATTGTCCATTTATCGACTAATAACTTCTAAGAATAAACATGAGATGGATGCCTACATACAAACACACATTTAAAAGGGTTTTACTTTTAGCTTATCTCATACGGCATCTTGTGTAGCTCAGGCTGGCCTCAGACTCACTATGTAGATGGGGTTACCCTTCCACTTCTCACTCTCCTGCTTTGACCTCCAAAGTGCTGGGGTTATGGTCACGTCCAACCCTGCTCAGTTCTATGTACTGTTGAGGATCAAGTCCCGAGTTTCAAGTGTGATGGGGCAATAGTCTATTTACTGAGCCACACCATCAGCTCTTAATATGTGTAAGAACACCGAATGGTGGCTCAAGAGAGAGAGCTCAGTTGCCAAGATTACTTGCTGCTCTTACAGAAGACAGGCGTTCCATTCCTGGCATTGATATCAGGTAGTTCATAGCTGACTGCTATTCCATGTCCAGGGGATCTAATGAACTCTTCTGATTTCTACAGGTGCCCACATGCATGTGTGCACACACATGCACACACATGTACACATGAGTATACGCACATGCACATGTACACATAAAAATTACTTGTGTGTACATTTTCAGAGGTGTCCATTTACTATTGGGTAACCAACTGGTGTGATCTTCCCTCTTCCTCCTGTGCTCAGCATTCCTTAGTTGCCTTTAGTTCTTCCTGTAGCATTGAAGCCTCCTGTGACAGAATGAGCCGATTGTATGTATGTATACATACATACATACATACATACATACATACATACATATGTGTATTTGTGTAAGAATAACCAATAATTACTGAAAAAAAGAGACTAAACCCTTCTATATGGGGAGAGAAAAGGCAGTGGAAAAATGATGACATTATATTATGATCTCAAAAAATATTTTTTCAATAGCAAAATTTAAAAAAGTGAATGAAAACAATACTTTTAAAATCTTGTGTTGGTTAAGCTATGGGAATGTATTTAGATGACGAAGATATTTGAGGGATGGCTTTGAAAGAATTAATCTACAAAAGTGACATGTTACAGAAGAGCAGAGAATAAATTATGTGTCACAAAGAACACAATTTAAGCTCATTGCTGAAGTTAGAAATATAAGGACAAAGAATAGACCTTAAAAACCTCTCAAATTTCTGTGGAACAATTTGAACTAAAATTGGAGCTCATGTAGAAAATGAATTGCTCGTATGAGGAGTTCTCTTCCTAAATTGTTGGTATGCCTTATTGTTATATTTTGATTCGGTTCACTTATTGTATCATTGCATAGTAATTTAAGGAAAATTATGGTTATAAGCCTTTCGTTATAGTTGACAAATACCTAGAATGTGTGGTGTATGAAAACTAGCTGGATCTACCATATCTGAAGACCTGTTTCAATTCTTAAATAATCATCCCTTTTCAGATGGACACAACTTTTAACACCCTGAACTCTCAGGGTTCAGAATGTGTTCTCAACAGGAACCATATTCTCTCTCTCTCTCTCTCTCTCTCTCTCTCTCTCTCTCTCTCTCTCTCTCTCTCTCTCTCTCTTTCTCTTTCTCTCCTCCCTAGGATTGAGATATTGCCAGTTCTGAATAGTATCTCTGAATACACTCTGTTTCTGAAGGAAAAAAAGAAGAATAACCATGCAATTAGCCTAAGTTACTGGGATATAAACTTGAAAGAATTACTTCTTAAAAATTTCACAAACAAATCAGGCAAGCAATGAATGAATAAAGAGTAAGTTGTCAGAGTAGAATTCATTTATTTACCTATTAGATTCAACTGGAACCTGCATGGAAGAATTATTTCTCTTATCTTTTTTGATATCAGAAGAAGGTGCATTTTGCATGTAGGTACAGGAAGGCCGCCTTTATTTTCTGTCTTCTCTGTAGTGCAGGTAATATAATTTTATAAAATGATCCTTGGAGTTTTCGTTTCTTTGCTTCTTTCAATTTTTGGACCTTAGCCATTGTAGTGATTAGGCTTTGTAATATTAATTAATCTCCATGATGATGCCAATAATCAGAGCCAATATACAGTGTTTATCATGGTCCAGGCACTGCTCCAAGTGTTATGGATATAATAACTCTAACAGCCCAGGGGTGGGCTGTTCTAACACACCACATTGAAGCTAGACTAAGGAAACAAAGATGTTGTGCAACTTGTCCAAAGTTACTCATCTGTCAACTTAGGATTCCAATCTAGGCAGTTAAACATCAACGTGGATGCTCTTAATTGTTAGGCGCCATAGATTCTATTGGGCATGTCATGTTGAGGAAGAAGAAACCTGAGGAAGCACTTCTTAAAATAATGAGCTGCAAAGTTAAATAGCATTAAGGCTCCATGACTCCTACCAAGACCCACAAAAACAAACAAACAAACAAACAAACAAGCAACAATCTTGGGTTAGGTGTAATTGTCAACCTTTTATCTGTCTTTCTGACTGTACTTCTACTTAGTCCTTCCTGACTATGGTGCCAAGTTTGATTTCTCAATGGTATTTGCAATCATAAAGGACACTCTTCTTAGTGGATATTCTTTATGTTTTGTAAGTCAAGAAATGGTGAAATATGCCTATAAATAAGGCGCTGAGAGATGTAAAAGAATATGAAGAACGGGTTGAATATTCAACAACATTTCCTAGTTCATTGATTGTAAAAATTACAGTTCTTTTTCTGGGCATAGATATTGAGAGCTAGAGTGCCTCGGTTGCATTAAATCTTTAGTAGCAGGAGGTGGATGGAGAAGGAAAAGGAGAGTGTGGACAGAGAGATTTACCTTTGATTGTTATTCTTGTTTGTGAAGAGAAGCTTTACAAAATAATCGTATTTAATCCCATTTATATTTATTTTGTGTTTTATAATTCATTTTTGTTGGGATCAGCAATATTAGTATTTTTTTTTCTGTTCAAGTGAGCAGACACCTGGACAGACTAGTGATGAGCTATTTATTAATATTTCAACAGCCACCCTATTAGAATTTATTTTCAAATTACACACATACACACACATAAAGATATATTATTTCTGGTAGGGACAGGGAGCAAGTTATTACTTGAATACTTGTTCATATGGATGCACACCATTAGTGCCTAGGTTCCATCATTCTTGAAATAGGCCTAACGGTAATGACTGTGTTCAAGAGTAAACCTGTGAGTAGATTACAATGGGCAAGCACGTTGCCTTTGAAGTGAGTGCTTAATGGATGAAGCTACTAGAACGATCACATACAATAATTAATCTGCACAATTTATCTGCAGTTAGTACCAAATGATAAGAATACCTGGGGAGCTTAAATTTCTTGTTTAGAGCCATGTTGTCATCAATGGACCAATTTCAAAATCCATAAAATTCATTTATTTGCTAATAAACTAAAACCATTGTGTGCCGTTGTATGGCAGGTTTCAGACTGGGTCCTAGTGCTGAGGAGAAGGGAATAGAAGGGTGTGCCATATAAACGAGGCATGCTGAGAACAGTGTGGTGTGAGGAGTGGGGAGAACTCTAAGCTGTGTGGCGCTGTTAGTGTGAAAATGTATGCTGATTACAGAGAGACATGGAGTCTGCGGTGTACCCCATGCTCGTAGGAACATGCTGGAACCAAGCACAGTTTGCTCCTAGCTTCTAACCCCTGAAATCTAGCTTGCTGCTCACATATTTTTCCCCAGTTTTGTTTGGCTGAGCACTATGTGGAACACCTTGTTGGTAGGTAAATACCGTCATCTGTCCCACGACAGTATATATTCTAGGTAGCATGGCTCTCTCTTAGGAGAAGGATCAAAGAAGAGGCCCCTATTGGCCCCGGGATAGAACCCAGGGCTTCTTTGGTTAGTACTAGGTTTTTGAGTATAGTGTCTACACATACAGTGGCTAACACCTTCCTTTATATCTATGATTAGGTGAAAGTAAAACAAACAAACAAGCAGAGCTTCACTTGCTTGTCAATGCTGTGTGCATCTTCTCTGCCAAATTACATAATGGTTTCTGAATTTTAATTGAGTTTATTCTCAATTTTTTTGAGTACATGCAGTGGCTACAGACATGATGAATTTTAAAATTTGAGCTTAATTAGTAGCATTTTCTACCTCACTTTCTCCTTCCTGGATAATAGAAAGTTAAAGGATAAAGCCTTAACATCTAGCATTGGCTATAAGGAGCGTAAATTATTTCCCGGTGGCTGATGCCTGTTGGATGCCGTTGGATGTGAGCTGGACAGAAGTGTTCTCAGTGACACAGGTGCAAGAAGCATGAATGAAAGCAGACAGATTGCAGGGTGAAAATTATAATCTGACTGCTGTTATTTTTAATATGACTTATGTATGTGTTCTGATTTTAATAAGGGCCACATTTAATCTGCAGCTTGCAAATTTCCTGAAACATGAACAGTGGAGTCTTGCTAATTAGTTGTGTTACTACTGACTGGGCCATTTGGTTATAACAGTCTGGCTCCTGCATATTCAGAGCAGTGTCTAACAGGGTGGAGAAATGCATGATCTGCGCGGAGGTGAATTTCCTTGGCCACAACCGTTCTCTACCCCTTGGGTTCAGATGCAGCTGGACGAAAAGCAAGAGAAATGCTTCAAGGCACAAGCCCAGAGGAAGCTTTTTGACGGTTCTCAGGTCCAATCGCAGGATGCCTTTTCAGATATTCCTCAAGTGAGTGCATTAATAAGACTAATTGTCCTGGCTAGTTTTTATTGTCAACTTGCCACTACAAAGGTGGGTCTTTATGTATACTATGGGAAAGTCTGTTATCTTCCTCTGCTGCTATGGAGTACCCAGTGAACATCAAGATCTGCTATATAGTCTGGCTCCAGCAAATCACTACCAGTATCCTTGGACAAAAGGTTCTCAGATTTAGGCATCTTCAAAAAAACATTATTAGGAGCTGAGGAAGAAATTAAGCTTCGAGGAACCCATGAGGGCCTTAGGAGGATCAGTGATGAATTGCTTTGCATGCTGTCTCCTCCCATAAGCAGCCATCTATGGCAGAGTTTCAGGCAGAAGCAGGTTTGGCTTTTACCAAATTTGCTTGGATAGACCCATGGGATTTGTCCACTCACTCAAGATGGTTTTTTCCTGTTGTTTCTATTGAAGGAGCATCTTTTTGTCAATTTATCTTCCACAAGGGGGTGCCATTTTATAATTTGTCTACTTAGAGATGGCCCTAGCACAAAGTTGCAGGCGTGCCCTGTGCTTCAGTTGTGTTTCCGGTTTTCTGCATAAAAGATTTTTTTTTTTGTTTGTTTCTCAAACTAATAAATAGGTAAATAGCTACAAGGACATGGTATGATTCCTGTTTCAACAAGATCTCTTGTAGGAAGTAGTAGATGATGTATTAGTTTGCACAGCTGCTGTAACAAATATGATTGTCAGTGTTTTAAACAACACAATTTGATTGCCTAGAAGCATTGAAGGTTAGATATTCCAGACTAAGATGTTGGGGGGTGGCGGGGCGCAGCAGGATACTCTGTGACGTTGCTAAGGAAGGATGTGCATCATATGGTTATCCTTCTTGGCTTCTAGTAGTATCTTGGTTTGTACGGTCGTAATGACTACAGTCTCAATGGCTGTTCTCTCTGCGTACGAGTCAGCGCCATGAATATTGTAACAGGGATACCAGTTATATTGAGTTACTCCACCCATTTTCAGTGAGATTCCATCTGAAACAGTCACCCCCGTGTCTTAGGGTTTTGTGGCTGTGAAGAGGCACCATGACCACTCTTATAAAGGAAAACTGTAATTGGGGCTGGCTTACAATTTCAGAGGATTTGTCCATTGTTGTCATGGTGGGAAGCATGGCATCAGCCAAGCAGTTATGGTGCTTGAGGAGCTGAGATATCTACAACTTGATCATCAGGCAGCAGAAGGGAACTGTGTCTTCTACATTGGGCATAGCTTGTGCCTATATGAGTCCTCAAAGCCTGCCTTTACAGTGACACACTTCCTCCAGCAAGGCCACACTTCCTCTAATAAGGTCACTTCCATTAATAATGCCACTCCCTATGGGCCAAGCATTCCAACACATTTGTCTATGGGGGTCATTCCTGTTCAAAGCACCATACCATGTAATATCTTTATTTTCAAGAAATAGCTGGGGACTAGGACTTAAACTCATGAATTTTTGACAGACCTGTGCCTATGACAAACAGTTTCAGAGGAGGAAAAACTAGAAGTGAAGAGAAGCTATGAGCTAGTGTTGTGGTAAATACAAGAATTTTCATTTTAAAATATTAATATATTTTATTCATAGACAGGATCATTAACTAGGAGGCTATTTTTTATTGCATATTGTTTTTTATTGCAAATTACTTCTAAATTTAGTAGGACTAAACAACGTTTTATCTGACATTTTAGTACATTTGGGTCAGCTTTCTGAACACAGATTAGCTGGGCTAGTAATTCCTTATGAAGCGGTTATTTAGGTATTGATAAGGATGAAGTCACCTCACATTCCACTGGATGATAGGTGATGTTTAAAAGGCCCCTGTGGCTGTTGGTAGGATCTGTTTCCTCGAGGGTAAGGCACTGAAGGCATTGGTTACTTGCATTAGTGTCTGTTCTTTGTCTCTGTAACAGGCCATGAGAGTGAGCATATAGAACGCAAGAGAGAAATTAAACTCTAAGGTGTCAGGTTTAGAGAGGGCACCCCACTAGAGCAACACTCAGTCCATTAGGAGAAGTGGGTCACCTGGTGTAGCCAGCACACAGGGGAGAGCGTGAAGAACAGCAAACAGAGACCCTTTGGAGCCCTCTTAAGTACTACCAGTGTGAGCAAAATCTCACACATTATATAGCTGCTAAATGTTTTAAAAGGATTTTAATTGACAAGTAGAAATTGTGTGTGTGTGTGTGTGTGTGTGTGTGTGTGTGTGTGTGTGTTGTGCAACATGTTTTATAATACAATGGCTAAATCCAGTTACTTAATTTATTGTGGTGACAATGCTAAAATTTACTCTATCAGTGATTGTGAAATATATTTATAGGTGCCTGTCAGTCATCTTGGGATTCATGTCATTAACCGTGTTAAAGCAGTAGAAAATCTCAGTGTGCTGATTTAATTGTTAGGGTGTGTAGGCCACACCACGTCTCTTCTGGATTGCCCTGGACAAATGGTGAGGCAGTTAATTGATTTGATACCTGGCAGTGGCCTTGATCTTTTACATCTAGGAGTTTTGCTATTTGAGTACTCTCCACTTGATTCAGACCATAGGGTTGTTTTCTCTCCCTGCTGTGGAGTGTGTGTGTGTGTGTGTGTGTGTGTGTGTGTGTGTGTGTAAAATGTTTTTTTTCCAGGAGTCTATATAAGTCTTCACAAAATTTAAATATGGCAAGTGTGTCACATCCCCTGTTATCTGCTTTTCTACCTATCAGAGAGACTGGGACATCAGGTTAGCTGTTGCTAGGATTATTCATAACAGAAACAAAAACTTGGAAAAGTTCATAACAAATTTTCAGTGGCTGATATGATGCCTCCTTAAACTAAAACCCAGGATGACTTGTGTACTCCTGTCTATGTGTATTCTTTTGAGATTTGCTAATGGAGAGACTGTATCCATGCTTTGATGAATATAGTCATACGAAAATAGCAGCTATGTGAATTATCTGGAATATTTCTTGACCTTAAGTTACACACACACACACATACACACACACGCACACACACACACGCACACACACACACACACACACACACAGCTAGAAATATTTTCTTTAGCAGAAGTCTTTTTCACTAATAGATTTTTCCCAGTAAGATATGGTATATGGAAAGTTTGATTTTTTTGTTTCCCTATTTCATGGTTAATGGATTTTTGCTTTTTTGAGCTGAAATGTATGTCTTTCTCCTCTGACATATTTCTAGCTTCAGGGAACATAGTCCCCTCTGGTCCATTAATATTAGCAATTGCCTATGATGTAATCCTGTTTCATTTCTGCTATGGATTTTATACCGTACTTATAACTTCTCACATATTAAGTTAGAGTAGGTATGAATGCTCTTCTACCATTTTCTCCTATGAATAGCTTTATATTTCTAAAATGCAAACTACATCAGAAATGTATTTTCTTGTATAAGTATTCTGGAATATAATGGAAAGGCATAGTTTTGTTTTAATCTAATTGACATTTTCTTATTGCTGGGATTAGACAAATATGTGTTCTTTATGTTTCTAAAATTTTGAAGCATTATATGACAGCCTTAAAAGGAATATCACTAACTGCAATTGGAATGACTTTGATGCCTGGAAATAGGGACTGCAAACATCTTTCTTTCTTTCTTTCTTTTTTCCAATTTGCTTTTGACCAGAACATTTCCTTAAAAAGGTAATTGACATGCTTTTTAGTCCCATTGCCTCTTTTTGCCTTATAGAGAGTTATACATGCATTGTTCGGATGAGCAAACACAGCTGTACATAATACCTGTTCATACTAGCGATGGCCAGAAGATCAATCTTTGGGAGACATTGGTGCAGGACATGACCATGGTCTTTAAAGAGAAAAATCTGATTAGGTTTAGCCTGGTAATGTCCAAGATGCATGTTGATTATTGAGACTAAATTCAGACTTAGTGTTCTCATCTGTCACATGGGCTTTTTTTCTACATATGTTTCTCATGCAAAGATGTTAGTTATGACCCAGAACAGGCCCCTTCTCACATAACTCTTAAAAATAGCAGAGACATTGAAATCAGGTCTTTGGGATCACTCTTGTTCTCCACTGGCGGAATGTATAATTTGATATACTGATTTACATACCCCATCTACCTTTCCCTTTTATTTTATTTTTTTTAAAGATTTATTTATTATTATGTATACAGTGTTGTCTGCTTGTACACCCACAGGCCAGAAGAGGGTATCAGGTTACATTATAGATGGTTGTGAGCCACCATGTGGTTGCTGGGAATTGAACTCAGGACCTTTGGAAGAGCAGGCGGTGCTCTTAACCACTGAGCCATCTCTCCATCTTTCCCTTTTAAATGTCAGCCTTTTTCTTTTACCCTATTCTCCTGGTAGATTTCACCTTTTCCCTTCCAGTCTCCTTATTCTTGCTGAATTTTTAACTCTTTACATTTATTGTAAATCACTCTGAGAAAGATTCAGTCTTGAATAGTGCAGTACATCAAGAGACAGAAGATGACTGACACACCCTTTCCAGCTAAAGCATTGCTCCTCCCTGCTGTGTCTATGGTTGTGTCTGTAGAACGATGCTACCGGTGATCGTAGCAATATCCTCTGCACCTCTCTTTGCTAACCCTGCATGCACCACAATGTAAGTTATATAACAGGTTACATTACCGTTTTCCCCATAAGAAGCTGAGGCTATACCATAGGTTATATGGCATGTGCCAAGGTGTATCTACCTGGTTAATGGCAGTGTGGTAGAGAAATAAGACCATAGTCAATGTTTGTCACAAGTGCTCAGTTGTACTGATGAATGGGCCCAGGAGATTGGGAAGGCTCGCTCACTGGAGTAGTCTTAACACTCTTCCAAGCACAAAAGTTCTTTACTGGGCAGTCAGTACCTCTATGAAATGAAGCCTGACATGAAACAAGTGTGAGTACCACTGCTCTGTAGAGAATGAAAATGGGAGTATTTGTATAATCTGTGAATGAATAATAACAAACAAATCTGTTAGTGCAGTTGGGCCATAAACATGGCAAAAGCTACAACTTCCCTGCTGGTTTTTACGTAAAGAGGAGATAAACGTTCTTTCTAAAAATCATATGAAGATGTGTTGTTGCTATGCCTCAGTGGTTGAGCACTAGTGTGGCATGTGTAAAGACCCAAGTTCAACCCTTAGAGCCGTCAAAAAAAAATCACACAGAGATAAAATTGTTCTGAAAGTTTGGTTCTCATGTTCAAGGCAGTTTATAAAAAAATTCCAAACATTCTTTCCAAAAGATATTTATCCATTTGCATGAAGTTGACTGTAAAATCGAAGGGACTGCCACCACAAAACCTTTAATCATGTTTATTTCTCTGTCATGGACACTATGGTCAGCTAGTGGAAGATCTAGAGGAAAAAGAATTGTTCTCTCAGTTTATACAAGTTGTACAGATAAAGTGTGTCATAAAATGTAGCAAATCCACAGGCTAGAACGGGACCCTGGGACATGAGCATCCTGTGTGTGATAATCAGATGTGCTGAAGGAGCAAGTGAAGTTAACAACAAAGAAAATAATCAGTGTCCCACAGGGTTAAACAGGATCAGACATTCGTCGTTAAAATTAGTTCTGCTCTTTCCAAAGTGTAGATTAGAGAATATCTACAGTTGCAGGTATTCTTTATTGTAAATGAGTCTAAAGCTATTTCTTTTATAGGTGTATAAAAGAAAAAAAACTGAGCCCAAGTTTCCAAACAGTTACAAGAGAACAGTTCCTTTTAGATCTGCAGGGATGTGACCACCCGGCAGTCATACTATAGAAAGTGGCACAATACCTGGAAAGCGTCATAGAAAAATTATGAAAGAGGCTATTGTCTGTGTCCCTTCTCCTATTCTGTCCTATTGATTTTCCCTCTTCATTATCTCTAGAGGCTTCACACTCCTCTTCATCTCTATCAGCACCACCCCAGTCCAAGCCAGTGCTGGGTATCTCTGAACTGAACTATTGCAACATCTTTATAATTGGTTTCCATTCTTGTTGCTTTCCCAATTCATCCTCTAAATTAGACCTTTCCTTCTTAAGCTCATCAATAGCTTTCCAGTGCATGTAAAGAACAAACATCAAAGGCAGCTAAATAGCCAGGCACATCTGGACACAGGTCTTTCTACTGAGCTTTATCTTGCCTCCTTTTTATTTCTCTCTCCCCATACTTGTGGATTTACCTCGAGCACTGGAGTCCTGAACACATTGTTTTCTTGTTTCATTTGTTCAGCAGCTGAACTCACCCTTTGCCTACAGATGCTGGCTCAGGAAGCTTTCTCAGAGTCTTTGCACTAGGACAGCGTATGTATGACCTTCTTAGAGTATTGATCGTAATTTTATTCTTTTCAGTAGTTTTTCCTCTGTGATTTTTTTCAAGTGAATATTTATCCCCTTTGTTAAGCCATAATTACTAAAGTTGTTACAATTTTTTTTGCTCATTATTCTTCAGAATTCAATAGTTTTTAACTAAATATATGTTGACAGAATGAATCTGCTTATTAGCTTTAGAATATATTTTTAAAATAGAAGAGATTTAACCAATTTAAACGAATCTATACATTTTAACCTACTTAGAACCTTGTTATTACAGACAGGGAGAACTTATTTTTCACCTAGATGCTTTCTTTGCTAAGTAAAAGGGTAAAATAAACCCATATGTCACATCCATGACAGGTATGAGAAGTCATTTGTCACTGTTAGGAAGTGGTAGTGGTCATTGACTCATGTTCTAGTGTCTGTGATGTCTCTCCCTCAGTTTTGCACTTATTAATTATTTTCTTCCAAATGGCAATAATTTCTTCTTTCCTCCATGTGATTAAAACATAATCTAGTTGCCATATTATTCTTAAGTGGGCTGTGCCAAGAAGTTTGTATATTCCTGTGTTATCTATTTCTATGTTGAGACTAGGAAAATATTCAAAAACATTCAAGCCCTCTATATAGATTTCCTTTGAACACCAATTATTATTGTTTATTTGTGCTATATTGTAACATATTTTATGATGTTTCCCCATGTTTTTTCTTCAAGACAAGGTTTCTCTGTAGCCTTGGTTATCCTGGACTCACTTTTGTAGAACAGGCTGGCCTCCAAGTCACAAAGATCTGCCTGCCTTTGCCTCCCCAAGTGCTGGGATTATAGGCATGTGCCACTATGCCTGGATTCCCCATGGGTTTTTAATAAACAATTTTTAGGAAGTGTATTACATTTCATCTTTTAGCAGTGATAAATATTTCTGCTGATAATCTTGCAGGGAATTTTCCTGGCATGGCAGCCATTATAGGGATTGGTCTAGATGATTAATTAGCTGGTAATTAATCTGTTTTACTTGTCTTAGGTTTGATATAATTTCTGTTCCCTGTGTACTAGGTTTCTCCATTTAAAATACCCAATAATATCTTGAAATAACACCATTTAATTTTTCCACTGTGGAGCTAGGATTTCTCCCCTACTATTATGTATGTTCTGAATTATTGACATAGAAAATGGAATATGAATTCAATTTTATTTAACATTTATTGACCAGATTAAAAATGCATTAAGATTCAACATGTTGTTCACAAAAAAATGACCTAACAAGACAGTGAGAAGAAATAGTCAACATTTGGTGTACTCCATATCAAAACTGCTCTATTTAACCTCTTACCACTCGCTTACTTATTCATTTAAAAACATTGTAAGGAATTGATGACAAGAATATTCAAGAAAACAACGATAAACAGCAAAAATATGTAGGAAATGTACACGAACATGGTTATTAAAAAGAGGGGAAATTTATGAAATAAAATGTGATTAAAAAGAACAATAATTATAATAAATGATAGCAATAGCTGAACTAGTCTAGAGGACCAAAGCCAATAGATTCTTTCTCTTTTTCTCTCTCTGACTCAGAGGGAAGAGAGAGAGAGAGAGAGAGAGAGAGAGAGAGAGAGAGAGAGAGAGAGAGAGAGAGAGAGAGAGAATATAAAAGATAAAAATAAAGCTGGGCACTGGTCACATAGTAGATTGACCTATCTGACTGGAGAAAGGGTAATCCAGCTATAGCCATCTGTGGGATGAACAGCTGGAGAGCCTAGTGTCAAGCTGCCAAGTGCTGCAAGAAGCTGAAAATCCATAAAAGAAGATGAACCAAAGAGGCAGACCCAGGCTCAGGCTAAAGACTGTAGGATGCCCGGAGAGTTGTTGGTGCGAATCCGTATTTAGAGGCTAAAGAAGCTGGGTTCTGCTGTTCATGGATGACGCTGATAGCCACAATGCGAGCTTGCCTATGTTGACTGGTTTCCTTTTTCTTCCACGTGTCTTTCGTCCGTCCGGGTACCCAGCCTACTGGATGGTGCTGGCACATTCAGGATGACTATGTTCCCCTCAGTTACTATCTCACGTCTCCCTCATACCTAGCAATGCCCTCAGGGACATGTCCAGAATTATGCACTATCGATCTGTTGAGTCTCTTGATTCAAACAAATTTACAATGAGGGTTAGTCATAGCAGCCAACATTGACTTGGATTAGATCTTTGCTTTGATGATTAGGTCTTGCCCCACTTAGTCCTCACAAAAGAACGAGTGTTATTGATAATAGCTAATCACACTTGTTCATCTAGGAGAGGACAAGTCCCCAGGTTTGATTCCCATCAGTTAATTTCAGTTCCAGAGGATCCAATACCCTCTTCTGAGCACCATGGACACTGCACTCACAAAATACACAAACATGATGGCAAAACGTTTGCATGCAGAAAGCAAAAATAAACCTTAGAAAAGACGTACCACTATTGTCTTTAATTTTCAGAGCAAAAAAAAAAAAAAAAAAAAAAAAAGAATCAAATAAAAGTTTATGTACCCCTGACTAATTGTATGTAAGTGAAATTCTTCCTTTAGAACCTCACATATATTGAGACAAATTTCACTAGCTATTGGATAAATTAATATTAATTTAATAAGAAAATAGTACTTTACTACTCTTGTATTTGTAAAAATGTGAAAATCTTATAATATAAGACACTGGCAGGGATAGGACAGTTACAGGGAACTGCCTCTAATATTGATTGGCATGTATGTAAACCTATGTGGATGCTTCAGAGAGCATCTTGTTGTTCTCATGTTTGGATATTTTTATTTCTGAGGTTGCTGAATTTTTTTGATCAGATGACAGATAGGAACTAGCTAATCAATGTTCTTGCAGACACACTGAGAAGTTTGTTACATTCATGGTCAGATGGGGTAGTTAAAATATTATAGGTACCCAAATTTTGTCGTTCACTGATAGCATACTGTGAACTACCCTGAAGGCACTAACTAGCTTTTGTATTTAAAACATAAACAAAGATGAAAATAGTTGAAATAAATCATAGGGAAAAAAAAAGACTGTTGCTAGATGAGTCATAGACCCATAGTTGTGGAAAGTCTACAACCATTATCCTGTTAAGTATTACTGTATTAAGTAGACAGACTCCCGATAGCTTATCATTATGCCCATGTGCATTGGTCAGCCCTCACCAGAGAAGTTTTGTTTCCCTGGTAGATGGCAGTTAATACAGAGGCTTACAAGTGGCCAAGGTTCAGAGAATAAGAGATTGTGGGATGCTTAGCCCTAAGTAGGCAGCTATGTCATATCTCTTCTTCCCAAGGCGTAGGGATCACTAGGAAAGATTATGAGGTCCAGAAATGGTAGATGACTACAAGGAGACTTTTTTTTTCTGTATACAGCAGAGCAGTTGCACATATGAATTCACAGAAATTGTAACAGCACTCACAGTACCTGTACGAGCTCAAGACAGACAATATCCCAACATGGAAAGGGAAAGTAGGCAGGGAATCCTACACTTAGCTAAGTGGTTGTTAGAAACTTTTAGTCTTGCCCTCTCCCCGGAGCTGCAGTGCGTACCTTCTAAGCTGACCATGATCCACTGGAAAGCCACACATTCCATAGTATATGCTCAGTAAAAATTGTATTTGATGAGCTTAGTAAAAGAGAAGTCACAAAGTTGGTTGGGTAAGAGAAGGGGAAGTAGTAAATCTGGGAGGAACAGGGGAAGACGAGTGAATATGTATTGCATGAAATTTTCAAAGAACTGATTAAGAATATGAGAGGAAAAAAAAATCTGTCTCCAAATTTGTATCTCAAAGATGGCTTCCTTGAAGAAATGGTGGTGGAGGATTTGTGTGGTTGGTAGAAGTACTTAGAAAATGGTTAGGGCCTTGAGAAGGAATAAACGTGATTACCTGAGGATGCCAGGGGTGCAGGTTAGTAGCTTTCCAAATGAGAAGATGACAGAGACAGTTTACTACCTGAGCAGTCACCCAAAACTCTCTATAATGTTGGAGCATCATCTTCAGCCTTCTGATCCAATATATCTGACAGACACATTTGTGACGCAGGAACTGTTGAGGACTTGCTTACCCTGTCTTGGCAGAGTTTGGCCATCGACTCTGACTGCGTCCAAGCTTGCCCTTTTTAAGGAAGAATTCTGTCTGTGGTAGAAATGAGAACATTTTGCCCAATGGCTTGTTTGCCACATTTAAAGCCATCTCCATAAGGAGGTTCTTTGATGCTCATGATCTTCTTTGAGGTAGGCTAGATGTTGCCAGGAGTTAACATGTCTCATTGTCAGTGAATCTTTAAAATAATAAAAAGATTTTTAAATGCCATATTCTGCATGTCTCTGAGGTTTTTGAAGACCTTATCAAACTATCCTACCTTATCTTTCTATATAATCATATCTATTTGCTATACATAAGATTATATTCTTGTGATAAAAGTAGACTACTGATTGACATGACTATGATTTCATCAACTAACAATTAACTTGTATAACTTATTCATTCTAAATAGCTTGCAAAAGCACTTTCAAAGTATTGGAAGTAAACCTTGCATTATAATTGAGTTATATGGGTACAATACCTCATATTAGAGTAGAAAAATATGTAAAATATGTGTGAAGAATAATCTTACATTTGAATTTTATACCACTGCATCTAGAATTAAACTTATTTTGCATCTATATACTTCCTTCTCAAGTCTCTGATGGGGTTGAAGACCAGGTAGCTTAATTTTCCAATGAAGCTTAGTTGTTTAGGGATTAAGATGGTCTAGATAAAAGTTTTAAGTTGATAATGACAAAATGTGATGGAGATTGATTTACATTCAGAATTTTAGATATTTAGATAGGAAATATGTTTTCTTCTTAAGGCTTTCAAATACAAATAGCCAAAACATTAAGAATGTAACATTTATATAATTCCTGATTGTGTCATGGTTCTTCTGGCTATAGGTAGTTTATTGTATATATGTGTAATAATATAAATATATATGCAAAAATAAAATAATTAATTAATAATAAAATAATAAAAAAGACATGAGTGTATACTACACAATGGAGATATTGTATAGGCAATGAGTACATCATATGTTATTAAAGATCATTAGTAATTGGAGAAAAAAGGGAGAGAAAATTGTTAGGGGTGTGTGGTTGAGAACAGCCATTGTAGGAGATGGCCAAGACTAAGCAAATCATGTAGTAAAAGAATGAGAATACTCATGTTAGATTTGTGAAATGCAATTAAATTATAGCTGTGACATAAGATAAAATTGTAAAGACATAATTGAATTAAAATTAGTCATATGATCATTTCATTGAAGAGTTTAGAAAAAACTAGTTGTAATAAGTGCAAAGAGAAGAAATGCACAATAGTATTAATGAAATAAAAATAAACAATGCGCCCAACCAAACACAAAGAGAAAAGGAAGTGATTACATGCTACGCGGGATAGATTGAAGAGAGGAAAAGAAAAAGGAAATGATGTAAATGAAATTATAATCCCCCCAAATAATAAAGTTAAAAAGGTGACAGCAGATTATTTTTTCACCATTTTAGTAAAAAGGAAGATAAATAATCTCAATAAAAATAATTATACATAAGAGAAAGAGAATAGAAATGGGGAAAAAATGAGAACTTATGTTTATGCTTTTAAAACAACAAAATGAATAATATTCTGGACAAATTTACCAATAGCCTTAAAGCTGTGAAAGCAGTAGTCAAAAGTTGAGTTCTTTTTTTAAACCAATAGGTTCACAGTTTTATAGGCATGCCTTACCAACTCTCTGGAAAGATTAAATTATACTTTAAACAACAAAAAATCAATATGGATGAGTGGATTCATCACCACACTGTACCCAGTGGAATACAGTTAATGGTTTAACTCTACTTATTATATCACAGGATAAAGGAAAAAATATACATTATTTAAATAGTTGTAAAGGATACATTAGAGAAATCCAGTGCCATGCAGGCTATATAGTTCTTGGCAAACAATGAATGGGAAGTGCATTTTACTTTGTGGCAAGAATCATCATTGGTGGTGAAACAGTAGCTGCATTTCAGATACAACTAGAGACAAGACAAAGCACTTTGTTTAGCCATTTCCTTTTGGCATCATTCTAGAAATCCTGATTGAAACAATTGGATACAAAACGACACTGGAACAACAGAATTCATTCAGAAAATTTGCTTCTTTTAAAATCACTTTACAAAAATCAATAGAAATACATTTTCCTCAATACCACACCCAGTACCAACAATGTACAAGGTATCCAGAAGTAAATCTAATAGAAGATGTTCGAGGCTCAGGTGGAAGAAACTTTAAAGCTTAAAATTGGAAGAAATCCTGTGTTCCTTCTTCACTCTCGTGCTAACTAATGCTTTGTCTGGGTATGAAATGAAAGCCAGTAATTCATTTTCCCTCCACAGCTTTGATAGTGTAAATTAATATCTAGAGAACAGTATGATAGACAGAATTATTAAGACTTACTTTTGGTTTCTTGAACATAGCCACTCGCCTCCTATTTCTTGGCACATTTTAACCCCGTGTCTCTGACTGGAATTCTGAAATTGTAAAATTTAGATGGCTGATTTTTCTAAATTCACATATCTTGCTCTTTAAAGACTAATTATTTTGACTTTTAGTGTTTTGCATTAATTTTATGATGACTTTATTTATTTTTCTTTTAGTTGCATAAATCATTATATTATATATTTGATACTATATATTATATATAGCTCTTATATTTTTGTTTTCTACTTTTTCTCTTTACCAATTTAGGAGCTTATTTGAAAATGTGTATTGTTACTTACTATTTTAGCAATTTTATATTTATTATCAAAGAATATTTTCTTACACTATAATTTCAAACATTTTATGTTTGAATATTTTTATATAGTAGATATTAATAAATTTTCAAAGATAAAAAATGAGACAAAGATCAAAATAAGCAGATGCACTTCATGAGCATCAATATTAAAGATCTATTATCTTGATGTATGTATGTATGTATGTACATAGTTGTCATTAATTAATTAATTAACTTTATATCCCAATTGGAGCTTCTCTTTCCTTCTCACAGCCACTCCCTCCCCACTTCTTTCCCATTCTCCTCCTCCCTGAAAGTGTTCAATTAAATTGAAAATCTAGTGCCATTCCAGAAAAATATGCAGTAGCATTTCATGTGTAAGTATGGAAAATAATCCTAAAATTCATACAGAAGGAAGTTTGGAAAAAAAAAAGCCATAAGAACCAGGTACTTGTTTCACTAGACTTCAAAATTTATTATTTAGGTTTAGAGGTTATACAATGTATTCTTGATACATTGGCAGACATAGGACCAACAAAAGCCGCCCAGGACCAGAGCCTACATGAGAACTTGCCATGTGAAGGCAATGGAAGGCATTGCTGGCCAGTGTGGTGATGAGACTCAACGCACAGTACAGAGGAAACACTATGCGGGGACGGATGACAGAGCGTGGCTTCTATTTGCCTTGCTCACACTATGTATGCCGTGCTCCAAGTCACAAAGTTGGAACTTCAAAAACAAACAAACAAACAAAAAACTGCAAAACAAAAAACCCTAAGACTTTCAGAAGAAAAAAGTCCTTTTGACCTGGTGGGGAGTGAAAGAAAAGAAAAAAATTTTTTTTCAAAAAAGATGCAGGAAGCACACATCCTAAAGGGATCATTAGATATTTGACTACATTCAAAGTAAAAAAAAAAAATTCTATCTCATCAAGGAAATATGCAACCATATAAAATCATATAAAAACCATATATAATCATACAAAACCAGCATACACGAAGAGATTTTTGCCCATTACTCAATGACAAATGTTTGCTCCCGCCCCCTGCCCATTATATACAACCCAAAAAGTAATGAGAAAACAATGATCCACTGGTAGAGTAGGCAACGTCAAAGCGCAGTTTGTATATGGGGAAGAGTTGAGAGCCAATGTGTGTGAAAAAGCCACACTCATCCTCACTCCTATTAGGAACTTGCAAGTAACAACTAACAAGGGAGTGTATTTCATAGCCATGTCCATAGCTAGACATTAGCAGAGAGATAGTCAAAATGGGAAGTCTCTATCACATTTCTCCTCTCAGACATCAGGGAACCCTTGGAGATTGTAAGATCCAGAGGAGATGCCGACACTAGGAGAATCAACTAAGCAAGGCACGTGTGAACTCATAGAGACTGAAGCAGCAAGCACCGGGCCCACATGAGTCTGCCCATGGTCCTCTGTGTATATATTACAGCTTTTAAAAGCTTAGTATTTCTATGGGACTCATGAATGTGAGAATGAGTGGGTCTCTAACTCTTGTGCCTGCTCTTGGGACACTTTTCCCCCTGTTGGGTTGTTCTGCCCAACTTTGATAAGATAGCTTTTGTTTTTATCTTATTATACTTTATTTTGTCATGTTTTGTTGTTATCTACTAGAAACCTGTTCTTTTCCAATGCGAGACAGAATGTGAGTAGATCTGGGGGAAGGGACATGGAGAGAAACATGGAGAAGAAGAGAGAGGAGAAACTATAGTCAGGGTATACCATATGAGAAAATATTCCCTTTTCAATAAAAGAACTCTTTGTTGTTGAAAAAAGAGAAAATGTTTAAAACACCAAATTTGGCAAGGAGAAATAGAACTGTGGTGTTTTGTAGATTGGGACAAGGTGCTGTCTATCAAAATGAACAAAATACTGAGTATATTGAAAGGCAGATATACCAGAGTATGTAAACCAATCACGAAAGCCAATACTTCAAGGCTGGGCCTTGGTTTAGAACCAGAGGGGTAAGAACCAAGTGAAACAGAAATGCCATCTTATGTATATGTACGCTTTCCACATTCAAAACAATACCTGAAACAGATGTGGAAAATAACACTTGAAATAATTACTAGTGATATTATGACGTTATATTTGTCTCTGTACTTTGTATATGTTTGGAATCTATATATTTAGAAGTCATCAATGATTTATTTCTTTAAAAGCAGAGTTGAGTGGAGAATCTTCAGGATAGGAATGATGGAAGTATTTCAGGACTTTCATATATGTGACTATTTTTGAAATTCATTGCCCTCAGATAGCTGTGTCTACACTCTTTATTTTTACTTCATATTCTCTCAAAAAAAAAAAATCACCACTTCCTAACTGTAGCTTGCTTTACCTTTTGAGATTTCTAACCTGCTCCCTAGACTTAGGTTTCTTTTGAGAACTTACTACTGTTTAATGTTGCTTGAATTTTTTCTACATTACCCATCTTTTGTACAAGAACAAAAACTCTCTATAATAGAAATTCTATTTTTAAACATTTTAAAAATATTTATTTTTGTTTAATATGCACTGTTTTTTTGCATGTCTGTAAAGACATAGAGTTACAGACAGCAGTGGGCCACCATCTAAGTGCTGTGTATTGAACCCAGGTCCTCTGGAAGATCAGTCAGTGCTGTTAACTTCTGGTCCATCTCTCCAGCCCCCATAAGATAAATTCTTATGTTTGCTTCACTCTGTATCCCCAGAACCTAGAGGAAATCCTTACACACAGTAAAATTTGCTTAGTAAATCAATGAAATGTTTCTAAAGTTAGGACCTTGGAAGGAAGAAGGAGGCTAGCACCACTGGGAGATACAGAAAAGATGGTTGAATAGGTAGGGTGCTGTGTTCTCACTAGAGGCCTACATCTAGAGAAAACGGTATACCTATGGGTCACGATCAGGTGATTGGAATTGGAGCCTGAAAGACAGATGGATAAGACTAAATTGAAACTGAATTCAACTGAGCACCAATTTGTACATTCATAAATAGATACATTTGGCTGCCATCCCTACTCAAGGAATTTGAGTGGTTATAGAATTGAGAGCTTAATAAAGACATTTTCTATTTCTCTCTTTTCTCTGTTTTAAAAACCTAGCAAAACAAAACAAAACACCCAACTCAATATACTACAAAAATATACTCTAGCTCAGAAAACAATGAAACACTTCTGTGCTATCTATGGGATGTGACAGGATTAAATCATTTTTTCTGATTCTGAAACATTGGATCTGACTATTGTTGGTGATTGTTTACTGTTTAGGGGAAAGAAATACCAGTGGTTAAAGTAACAAATAAAAGCAATCTTGTTGAATGTATCTTCATTGAAGATTCATGTTGGAAGAGATTTAAGAAATAACTATATATTTAGATATCATTTTTTAATTTGTTAAGCTTTTATTACTATATTATTATATATTATATATAACATATATCAAAGTTTATAATAAATAATTATAACATATGAATATATATCTATGTCTTTAATGCTTTATTTATTATATATGTATATGTATGTATGTATATATGTATATTTATGTGTACAAATATACATATATCTTCCAAGCCAGAACTACTGGTGTATGTGTGTGTGTGTGTGTGTGTGTGTGTGTGTATAATCAATAAGATTCTAAAAATTTCAGTAACTATTCCATATGGTTCTGGGACACATGTGGTAAAACAACACATAAGGGAAAAGACTTTTGGATAGCATTAACTTAAAAAAAATTCATTCATCTTTCTGTTTATGTGTGTGCCCGTTCTGTGTGACAATATGCTTGGAAGTAACATAGCTGAATAGCACAGGTGTGTCAAAGCTAGCAGGTTGAAAGCTGTGAAGAATTATGTCCATGGTACAGGAGCATATAAACATAAAATGTACTCCCCGAAGATGCAGAAAATTCAATACACAGCAGTGTATTAACTGCCAGGAAGACAAAACGTTATAATAGATTAGTGTCCCAATGCAGCTGCCACAAATTGCCACAAATTTAGTGGCTTTCATGTATCCCAAACTTATTCTCTGGCTGTCCTGGAGATGAGAGATCCCTAAGCAGTCCAAAGGGCTGGTTTCTTTGGAAGCTTTGAGGGTGATCTGGTCTCTTGTCTTCCCACCCAGTGTTCATGATGGCCATGCATACCCTTGGATCTTTCATTTCAGCTTGTCATGTCTTGTCAGCATGTCACAGCTCAGCATTCTGTGACTCCATCTTGGAAATGCACCTGGGTAACCTGGATAATAGTCCATTCTCAGGATCCTTAAGCACATCTGCAAAGCCCTTTCCCATATAAGGCTATGTTCACAAGTTCCACAGGCTAGGACATATGATGTTTCTATCTCTGGAGACTGTTTTTAGTCTATCACATATACTTTTAAAAAGATGCCAATAGATGTATAGCTATTAAGAAAAACCTGCTGTTCTTTCCTTGAAGTACCCATAAGTGACTTAAGCTCCACAGTGAACTGGAAAAGGGCTATCCTTAGTAAATAAATGTAAAGTGAGTTACAAGCAGAGACTAGAATTGGCCATGGTGCTAATTCTCTTGCCTGAATCAAAGTGTGGTTGGGAGGCACAACGACTCTATTATAGCTGTGATTTAGTACAGAGATGGACAAGGACCTCCAGAGCTTATTGCCTTACTATGCCAATCAGCGATATGCCTCCACTCCTTCCTAGGCATAAAGCACTACAGCAGACACAGAAAGGGGTGAAGACATGAGCTGGATGCTTATAAAACACAAAGTCTGAACAGAAGGACAAAGTAATAGATTTTAAATATAGACAGCCTAATTCGTCTATGTAAAGGGCTGCTGGATCTAAAAGGAGCTGTGTGGTGGGTGGCAAAGAAGTGTTGGGATTCTCAGCAGGTGTTCTACTCCTGAATCTCTAATAAAATTCTGTAAAGGGGAAAGATGATGAACGTAAGTAGGGTCAAGCGACCAGAGCCATTTTATCAGCTCTAACACCCTGAGTTCTTTTCCAAACTCCAATTGGTCTGGAGTGCAGTTTGGTGGGAACCTTGTCTTCCGATTGTTGCCATACTCTTGCAGCATGGATGACAAAGGTTCTGCTATTTCTTTCTGATTTTCCCCTCTCAAATGGTAGGTTTTTCAAGAGGTTGTGATTTTGATAGTAGCATGTATCTCATTCTAAGTGTTACGGTTTACCTCCTTACCCGTCCTGATTTCTAAATTCTTCCTGGTCTCTAAATGTGTTTCTGAACTAGGATGGAGACTAGGTGATAGAGGCAACTTGTCATCAGCTTTGCCACTCTCACGATTTATGCCACAGAATAAATTTTCTCTTATAATATTAAATTTTCTGTTCAATGGCCTCTATTCCTGAAGATACCTTAATTCTTCTGTTGGCTGAAAAAAACTCTCCTTTTATAGTTTCCCATCATGGTGCTGCTTTAGATTCTAAAGTGACTCTCAGCTCCTCAAAACAGTAGGTCTAGACTTTTATAGGTCAATGTCATTGACCATCTCAGTTTCCTGTGGCCAGGATCTCCAGGACTTTCTGCACCCAATGGGCTCATACTCTCTCTTCTTCTCACGGCAAAATTTATGTTTCTTGGCCTTCACACGTGGGCAGTGGCTCTCCTCTCCAGTCAGAGTTTTATGTGCATTTATTAAACGATATCTTTTGAATTTTAAGTGACACTACAGTTCCAGATGTTTAGAGTTTTTGTTTACAGCATCATTTTCTCTTTGTATCAATATATATTTTTCTTAGAACCCAGTTGCCTGAAATTTCCCTGGGGCTTGCTCTAATTTACTGGTTTGTAGGAAGAATCACCAAGTGAAACTGTGTTCACACACATGAATGAGTTGGCCTTTATTGGTTGAGAATTTAGTGACAACATACCATTGTTTCATAATTATTAGTTGAAAGGACTATTTCTTAAGTGAAAAAAAGATAAATTTGTTTTTACTACAATGTTACTTTAAGGATGTGAAATAATTACTATGCCTTGCAAAGTTGCTAATATGTTCTTGTGGTATGCATATATATTGCAAATAAATGTGGCAAGCCAGAGGTTTATTTAACTTAAAATACCAAATTACAAATGTCAACTCAGAGAAAATGCTGCTCAAGTCTTTGCCAGGTGCACTTGCTATTGTAAATGGGATTTCTTTTCTTTTCTTTTTGGTGTTTGATGTAATGACACAGGGTTTCTCATAGTTATGCATCAAGTACCATAACTCTTTCTCTTTTAAAAAAATTTTTTAACACAGGGTTTTTCTGTATATCCCAGAGCTGCCCTGGAACTAACACTGTAGAAAGGCTGGACTTGAACTCAGAGGTCTACCTGCCTCTGCCTCCTGAGTGCTGGGACTTAAGGCATGTGCCTCTACTGCCTGGCCACAATTCATTTTTAAATAAACAAATAATTAAAACAGACTACAAAAACTGTAGACAGAGATTTAGTTTCACTGTCTTGTGAAGCAACTTGATGATATGAAATCTTTCCAAATTCTTTACCTATACAAAGTCAGAATTTATTGCCAACACCAAGCTCACTCCACAGGTGAATTTTGTGAAGATAAATTTTAAAAAGTCAGTGAAGTTTTTTTAAATTATTAGGAGACAATGTCTAGATTTATTTAGTGGAAGAATTCAGAGTGCTTCTGACAACTATGTGTGTGTTCTTACATTTTTTGCTGTATATTTCTGTTGTGTGCATATATTTGCTTTCTTTGGGACTCTCTAATACAATAAAATGTAGAGTTTTATATGTCAGTGTCTAAATAAGTGATTGCCCATTGTCACTTCTGTGGTCTGTAGTCTGAGTGCCACTGAATCACCTGTTCTATGAAGAATTTCTCTGATGAGGCAGTGTAAATCACAAATCTACTGTGACCTGATGTCATAGACCTCTTTGCCGTGTCTCACCATTGCAACACAAGTTTCCTGAGAGGAGAGATCTTGTCTTGTGTGCATATTCTTAGGCGCTCATCATGTGAAGTGTTGCCTGAGTCAACAGACAGATGCTTATTAAATATTAACCAAATACCTAGAGCCCTATCATGATGTATTTACACAGCCTCCATTGCTCTTGTTTTAAATCGGACAGCTATCAGAGACAAATTAAGTTTGTAGAAAATATCTGAAATTCTCTTCCATGTGACTCTTTTCCAAAGAATATCCCATCCTAATATTGGCATATGTCTATTGCTAGTGCCACCCTTTCCCACCAAACACAGATGTCATGGCAGTGTCCTCCTCAATATGCTCTCTAAAAATATCATTTAGTTTGTAGGATGGCTGATACTGCATTGCCTCATTGCCATTCCTGTTTTGTTTTGCTTTGCTTTTGCTTTGCTCTGTGTGTGTGTGTGTGTGTGTGTGTGTGTGTGTGTGAGAGAGAGAGAGAGAGAGAGAGAGAGAGAGAGAGAGAGAGAGAGAGAAACAGAGAGAGAGAGAGACAGAGACAGAGAGAGAGACACACACACAGACAGAGATAGAGACAGAGAGACAGAGAAAGATCGAACAAGCATTTTTACATACCAATAGTCCATAAATGTATATGAAGGCTCCTGTGTCCAACAGGCATACTCATTTAGTGAAGAAATGAATGTTTACATTCTGCCTTAATTTCATTCATAGCTCTGGTCATACATGAGCATTCATGCATAGTCAAAAGGGTGCGACTGTCTATAGTTCTAGAGTCAGTGTATTATCCTTTTCTGTCCTGGTTACCCAAATAATTTTTGTAAATCGCTGCTGAGTTCATGGGCAGTTTAAAGAATAATAGATTAGTGTTCAAGGGTAAATGATAGAGAAAAGTTACTGAGCAGTTAGATTGTATTTTCAAGGGCAAGAAAAATGTAAAGGAATAAGATTATGTGCAGAAAAATCACTCATTATTACATGAGAACTAGACCTAACAAATTCAAGCAAATTAATATGACACCCCAACCTTTCAGGCATGCTATAACAAACAGGCTATGATGAACTGTTACCTCAAGCAAGCACTTTGAGCAGAGACCCAGGTAAGCTATCTGACTCCCCTAAGGTAGCAGAAATTGGCAGTCAGCAATCGAAGCCCCAACTCCTGTGTGCCGGTCTTAATGTATGTTACTCCTTCCTAGTCACCTCAGTGTCCACAGAGTCTGGGTTGTACTTGTTGTGGGAGGAAACTACGGTGGACAGAAAAAGCCTGGAAAGCAATTCACATTTTCAGAGCTGACTCTTATCAGAGAATGTCAGAAAATGCAAATACACAAGTGTAATGAAACTTTATTTCATTGCTCCTAAGTGATAACTGTGTCTTCGTGAAGATTCAGTCTCCGTGTCATGATTGAGTAGAGCCTAGTTACTTTCAAAGAAACGAACAACTATGATATTCTCCCCTCAGTACAAAGGGAATTAGCCCCAAATTCACTCTGTGAACCATCCAGGAATCAGTCAGTCTGTGAACTGCTTTGGCTGTTTCCGCTGATCCTTCAACTAGATCTCACTTGTTTCTTCAGGGCACTGGAGTGAGCAACCAGAATACAGATTAGGTGACTAATTGTTTTAAAGTGAGACTGTGACGACAATTGGCTTTACTCGGTAACTAAAGGGCTTGTTCAACAGCGTTAGGATCAATTGAATGCATCCATCTGTTTCTTTGCATCCCCACTGCTTCTCCACAGTTCTAACTTGTATCATCTTTCACCTGGATGTCTACACTACTGTGACCTAGTTCCTAACACTGTATTCTGTTCCCTTCTACCCTATCACCTTTGCTGATGCCAATGCAGTTGTTCCCAGACCTAATTCTGATTATGGTATCCGGTGGCTCAAATCTTTAAATGACTGGCCTACACCCACAGCATTAAATTTTTATTTTACAACATGGTTTACAGGCACTTCTGTAACATGGCCTGCAATTGCCTCTTTACTTGTCCAACTTACCATTGCATATCTCCTTACTTTTCTAATTTGCCTTTCTGCATGCCATCTTAAATCGTCTTCCCTATATCTCAGTTTATTTGTCCTGTGATCTCTCTAAAATGTAGAACTAGATTTATCACTTCCTTGTTTAATATCTTCCTGTAAATCTCCATATCTATTATAATAAAGCCCCTAGAGTTAGCAGTCCCTTTGATATCACTTACTATTTGCTCATTGTTGTTGTCTTACTGATGTTTGGGTCTGGTGGGCTGACAAGATGGCCCGGTGAGTAAAGGAGGTTACCCCTAGGTCTAATGACCTCAATCCCTAGGACGTGCACAGTGGAAAGAGAGAACTGACGCTCACAAATTATCCTGCTACATCCACACATGTCCTATGCCATTGGACCACCAACAAATAAATAAGTAAACAAATGCATAAATAAGCAATGTGATACTTTGGTTTTAGATATTGTACACACACACACACACATACACACACACACCTATTTTCTTAGCTTACTACGTCTAGCTTTTTTCCCTCCCATATTCAAATCCATTTATTAATGAATTACACCTGAGAAGTTAGTTTGGCAGGCAAAGGTTAGGACTTGAACACTATTATCTGGAGAATTATCCTGCCTATGTCAGAAGATCAAAGGCACCAAAATTATGGAAAACATGTGGAGTGAGGTATTAGCCTTAGGAGAGCATGGCTATTCTTAAAATAACATGGCTCAGTGGCTAAGAGCTTTTACTACAACTAGCTTTAATGTTTTAAAATAAAAGATTTATTTACTTTACTTTGTGTATATGAATGTTTTGTCTGCATGCCTGTTACAGATACCCAGAAAGGGCACGTGAAGGTACTGGGTCTCCTGGGACTGGAGTTACAGATAGTTGTAAGCTTCCACATAGGTGTGGAGAACCAAACCTGGGTCTTCTGTGTGAACAGCAAATGCTCTCAACTGTTTGGTCAGTTAAAACATTTGATCTTCTGAGACACAGGTATTACTTTTTTAGGATCTGTATATACCTGTACAATTAAATTATTTGGTTAAATTATTTCTCAAAGGCTTCCACACCTTGCACTTCATACACAGTATTTTGACCAAAAAGTATAACACACTCATGTAGTTAGATATAGTAGACTAAATTCTTTGCCCCTATTCAAATTATATTTGTGGTAAAGAAGGCAGAAAAAAGTAAAACAGATAATCAAAACATACTTTGTTGAATTTGAGCTCAAGATAAGTAAATTTTAGAAGGGGTTAGACAGTACTGGGCCAGCAGGAGGATTTCTCAGAGAATGAAATACTTGGGCAGCTATCTGAACATAGTGAAAGGATGAGTCATGGAGATATGAAGTGAGAACTCAAAAGCCTTGAGTTTCATCAGAGTGGCTGGAGAGCAGTAGGAATAAAGTCAGAGAGATGAAGGAGCGTGTGGAGATCTTTAAAAAAAAACCCTTGGGATTTACCCTGAATGAAATGGAAAGAAGGTGAAAAGTAGAGAAATAACACAATTTGATCCTCATGTATCAGAGAGATTTTTATTACTTTGTGAAGAACAATAAGAAAGAAGAAGATAGCTGGGACCAGAGTGGTAGCAGCGGGGTGGTGGGAACCAGGGCTTCTGGCTATGATTTTAAGACATAGCCAGTAGGATGTGCTGGGATGTGAGGGAAGGAGAAAGACAAGGATGCCAAGATGTTGGGTACAGACAGCAGGATAGGCATACATTTAACTGAGATGTGCAAGATTTTGGAGGAGCAGTTGCGAATGTGAATCAGCAGGAATTTGCCTTTGGAATGTGAAGTCTGAGATTCAGAGTGGACAGCTGGGTAACGGCGATGGAAGCCTAGTATTATTTGCTAAGTCTTCACTTTGTAAGTCATCACAGGAACACAAAGTTAGCCGTTATAATTAAAGGACTGAGTATAAACAAAGGAGCAAAGAGGTCTATGGATTGAAACACGGATCTCCCCAACATTGAGAAATGACTGGTCCACAGAAAGAAACTGTTTCAAGGACATTAAATAATCAACTAAATGCAAAATCTGCTGATGGGTTGAGCACTGGATTGGATATTAGGTTTTCCACCATGTGGTTATTACCGATCTTGTTGCGATCGGGCCTAGAAAAGCAGTGGGGACAAAAGCTGTTTTTCCCGGAGTCTAAGGGAGACTAGAAAGGGAATGTATGTAGAAAATGCCTTGCTCATACAAATTGTCCTCAGGCGTTGTCTGGCTCGGATGTTAACTCACTCATTAATTCTCTGAAAATTCTACTTGGAAGATGTACATGAAATTCAAAACAAAACAAAGAAGAATAGAAAGGTGGGTGTGGTGGTGCCTACATACATTTCCACAACTATGGAAATTTAGGTAGGAAGATCATGAACTAGCTACACAGGAAGTCCTCATCTTAAAAAAAAAAAAAAAAAAAAAGAAAAGAAAAGAAAATAACACAAAACAAATAATAGCAACAAGAATTGTAAGAAAGAACACAGAGTATTTGTGTGCACTATGGAAGCATATGTTGATGAAATGGAAACAAAGGGTATTTTGGCTATGATGTCTTTGAAGAGATGAGGGGAGAAGATATTGAGGATTTAGCTTTGTGTGTCTGTTGAGTGGGAAGACAGAATGTGCACTGCTCCTTTTCTTGGGTTGTATTTTTGATGGTGATTTATTTGTTTGTTTTCCACATACTGTGAACCTCTTAAGAGCAGTAAGTATAAATGTCTTGTTCGTTTTGTAGTAGGGGTTTTATTGTTCTATTTCTATTCCCTGGTACAATGCCTGGGACACAGCAGGCATGCAATAAATGTCTGAACTAGAAAATGAAGACATTGTGTTAAGCATGTGTCTATTTTGTCTTCTCATTCAAGTTGGATTATTCCCATCAGGTCTTGACAAGCAGATTGATTTAACTGTGTTCCTCCTGCTTGGCTCTACAGAATGCTGGACTAACTGGTAGAGTTGATTGATAGACATGATTGTGTTTCTACCCAAATCAACCGTGCCGCCTAAATGTAAAGTCCGTGACCCTTGTTATGTCACATTGGAGTAGTCCCTGCTATAGATTTAATAACAATTTACCAATTTTTTTTTTTTTTAAACCAGGGAATATCTCGGAACCTCATCTTTCCTCGGTGTCCACCTGCTATTTGTAGTTTATTGTTGATATAGCACTTCTCACTAGCCTGCCACTCCCTTCATCTAATTACTGAGAAGGTCTTTGAGGATACGTGTAATGTATGTTGCTACACATGCATCGGCTTTTCTCTAAAGTTTTACGGCTCCTTTGATTAAGTAGATAGCATGTGCTCTGTATGAAATGAAATGAAAAAAAAAAATGCTTGCTCTTGAATCTGGTGCGAAAATATACCAAATGAACAGTCCTGTGATTGGGTCAATGCAAAGTGATGGTTACCAATGGGCTCTGGTGGATGCTGCCAGTGTCCTCGCTTCATCTTCTTGGCCATTCGGTGTGCTCAGCTCCCATCTCTCTGCTTGCTTGCTTTTTTATCCTTTCATAGTGCTTCCCCCACTCCCACGTAAGCCATCTCTGCCTGTAAGTGCCTTCAAGGTTGCTACATATTCACTTCCTCAGTTTTAAATTTTATTAATAATACTTTATTAATTTTCTGAGAATTTCATATCATGTATTTCGATTGTTTTCACCCCCAACTCAACCCAAATTCTCCTTCCTGATCCACCTCCATTTCTATGTCCTCTTTTTAAATGTCTTAACCTGTTTATCCATAGCTCCTCATGAGCCCCTTTCCATTGCATTCTGGAATGTTGCCTGGTTTGATCTTGTAGAGGTAACCATGGCTTCTGTGAGTTCATGAGCACAGCACTTCCGCCAAGTGCTAAGGTCACTGTTTGAGAGCCTTTCTTTATTTCTAAATCAGTTGTGTCCTCATCTTCTCCAGGGGATAGTTTTTGAGAACTACTTATAAGGCATTGCATGTTTGTAAAGAGTTGATGTCATGGCAGCGAACCTGCTGTTTCTTAGAGTGGGAGAGTCTACTTCCACTGTATGCAGATGGTCTGTCCTGATAGCTTCTAGTTTTATACCATTTACAGTTAAGACTGTTGATAACTATCAGTTGAATTTGCCATCTGATTTTGCTGATAGGGAATAAGCAGTTTCAATTTAAGTAAATAATTGTTATTGAATTTAGCAGGCATATTATTGAAATATATGTTTTTCCAACATGAAATCTGGATGTATTTTCCTTGCCTCAACCCTATACTTTATGACTACACACCTCTGTTCTGTCTTCTTAGGCAAGGCTAATAGAGAGTTAATTGTATAATCAATGTTTACATTATAATCAAATAGAGCTTTTTTGTTTTCTTGTTGAAAATATATATCCATTTTAGTATATTGAGTAAACAACTTTTTTTTTTGTAGTTATTTAAAAAGGACACAGACTCCCTTATTTGTAAAATGGGATTGGAGGTAATATGTTTTAGAACTGAAAAGCACTTTAGCAACTAGCTGGTGGTCAACATCATCACTTTATAAATACAACCCAAAAAGGTTAAATCATTTGTTCAATATCTCCAGCTTAGTTAGTGGCAGAGTAGAACTAAAATCCAACTCCCATGCTGCTACTCTTTCTACTGCTGCATGAAATGTATACTTCTTATTCACAGAATTGATATGAGGATTAGGGACCACATCTGTGAAAAATAGATTTAGCCTCTGGAAGGAAAGATGCTGCATAGCTTTGTGAAAACTAATCTCATTTTAACCTCTTCTATACGATTGTTGGCTTTGTTCAGTTTTATGTTTCTCACTTTGGGACTTTTTCATTCTGGACAAGGACTAGATAATTTAGGATGCTTGTTTTAAGAATCAATAATAAGTGCCCAGATTCTGTTAAAAATATGAATTACATCAGCTGGTTTTGAATCTTGGAGCAGGTGCAGACAGTCTTCCAGAGTGGTGGTTGCTTATGTACATGGCAAGTTTTCTGTCCTTAGTCTATATATTTGGAATAAAGGCAGTTGATTTCAAAGGAACAACAAAGAGAGAAAGGAGGTGTGACTAAGACATTTGTACACACACACACACACACACACACACACACACACACACACACACACACACACACACGAGTCCAATCTCATAATTCTTCCAAAGCTTGATGCAGCATGTCTTAACAGACCGTGAGTTTTCTCCCTTGCTGAGCCAGGCATCCATTATAATAATCCACCATGCCTTCATATCTCTAGCAAGCACATGTAAGTGATAACTTGGAATATTTATTTTGACGCAAGGTGTATAAATCTTTTCTGTGTCATCCTGGAAGTGAGGAAATTGTGACTTGCTCAACTCAGCTTTGTCGATTGTTTAAATTTGGCTCTTTCGCCACAGTGTGTTTTGATATACAAACAAGAACCCTGTTTAATTTTTATACTATTCAAAGTGATTTGTGCAGATTCATATGTTCAGGGAAAATAAAACTCAAGTACCAAGAGGCTGAAGTAACTTTTATATATATTTTTAATTAGGTCCGATTATATGCAAGACCTGACGCTATCAGAAGAGGATCCGGGGACTATGCCGTCCACATTACAAAAAGATTAATAGAATTTTATGAAGACTACTTTAAAGTGCCCTATTCTTTGCCGAAACTAGGTAAGAATTTCTTTGTTATTTTATTGGAAAGATACCTGGAAGGGGGAATTTTTTCTTCATCATTAGTTGAGGCATCCAGCAGCATAAAAATTCAAAGGTTTATATTTTTAGAGATGAGAAGCATAAAAATAATTTCTTCTGAGGAAGTAAAATAAGAATCATGTCCTGGCGTCTTGCCAGCAAGTGCTCATGGGAGTTAGGGAAGGCACTGTGTGAGTCAGGATTCCAAAAAGTAACCTGAATAGCTACAGTTTGTTAAATACATCCCATGGAAGGGAGCTTGCAAAAAACCAAGTGTGATCACTACAATGACCACGTGAGCAGATGCAATTAAAACACATTCCATATAAGGGGACTGAGGTGTGCCCTAACATTGAGACAGCCCACTCTTTGTGACTCTCAGAACAAGGCATTGTTGCATGCAGAGCTGACATGGGTAGTCTTCGTCTCTCCAAATTGTTGTATGTCAGATCTTAATGAATTGACTCTCCTTTAAGATATTTTTTAAGATTTTATTTGTAGCACACAGTTAAGCTAATAAAAATGTGATTGAAGAGAAACTTGGTAATAATGGAAATTGTTGTAATAATGGAATGTTCTTGTACGCATTGCTTTTACAGAGCGAATGTGTTCAGTAATTGTTGGTCCTGTGAAAAACCACATTAATGTATTATTCTAATTTGAATGAGGCTGTGCTTTTGGCAGGAATTGAGCTAGAATGTTCCAGGACATTATAAATGGTGCATATATGCATTAGAAATGTTGAAGTTACTTTTCCTTTTCAGGAACTTGGTTTGGATATGACATCACAATAGCCTTTTGTTCCCCACTCCTTCTCTCTCACCAATTTTCTTCCCAAGTGTGTTTTCCTTTTGTCAGAATCCACATTAGATACATTTTTTGATCAAAATGTTAGTTTGAACCACAGGCTCACCTCCCTGGAATACTGGGCCTGTTTCATTAGAGTACCTGCCTGCTGTGTAGCTTTATTGGTCATACAACAAGTAGCCCAGAAAGTAGATCGAACAGCTGACGTAGTCATCTCTTGGCATGACACTGCATTTTAATGAGCTATATTGCAAAATTGTAAGGCCTTTTGGAAATATCCACTCAGCATTTATAAACAAAGTTTTATTTCAAATAGTCTCTGTACCCTTCCTTCTTACAGCCCCTTCCTTTTTAGAATCTGTTTTACTGATCTCTCACTGGTAGTCACCCAAGGCAGAAAAGACTGCCTGACCTTATTTGCATGGGAGGTCCTGCTGTTACCTACACTAGGTAACTGGGAACTTCCCAGCTTGACCCTAATGTAAAATTCACAAGTGCTTATGTTGCTAGTTCAGCAACAGAAATAAAATGCGGATCTTTCTCTGTCCCCTTGAGACCAGTAATTAGCAGAGGAACTCAATTTATAACTTCAGGGGGTTCCATGTAACTGTCAGCTTGCAGTAGGATTCATTTCTGCTCCTCTATTTCACTCACAATTGAACCATGCGGGCTTTCATCTGCAGAAAAAAAAAAAAAAAAGCTTTATTCACTGTTACTACTGCTTGTTAAGCTACCTTATGGTGTATATAATTGAATGATTTGACTTACCCCAGCACACTCCTTTTTATATATCTAGGGGAGTTACCACAGCTCAGGGTGCTTTATGAAATTTCTTGTAAAGGTCTACTTATTTCCTATGTCTGTAGATGTGTATGCTAATGGATTTGTAAGTATGCTCTCTAAATATACCTTACATAAAAATCCCTAGTCGCAGAATTCATTCTCGACAAGTTCTCACCTTCCATAATATATTATGAATTATACTTTAAGTAAATTTTATATTCACAAACTCAGCCTTTGTTAATGATGCCTGGAGATGTATTCTAGATTTTGACTATGATTGCCTTGACCCTTCGGATTTATCAAAAATTGTTTTCAAGGCCCTTTCTTTCTTCCCTCATACACTCTGTACGCATTTAGCAAGAGTCTGCCATAGTCATTTTTTCACTTGCAGTGACCAAAATAGGCAAAAGTCTTTTCTTTCCTAGAGATTTCATTCTACTGGGTGAAGACAGACAGAAAGCCAATTAGTAACAAGCACAGTTTATTAGTTGGAGAGAATCATTTAAATAGCTAACATGCTAGGTGTGGTGACACCCATCAGTGACCCCAGCATGAAAGAGGCTGAAGCAGGAGGATGACAAGCTTGAGGCCAGCTGGTCTATGTTGTGAGACCAGGCTTAAACCATGCACTCACTCACTCACTCACTCACTCACTCACTCACTCACTCACTCATTCACTCATTCACTCACTCACTCACTCACTCACTCACTCACTCACTCACTCATGCACGCACTCACTCACTCAGTCACTCACTCACTCACTCACTCACTCATACACGCACTCACTCACTCAGTCACTCACTCACTCACTCAGTCACACACTCACTCACTCACTCACTCACACACTCACTCACTCACGCACTCACTCACTCACGCACTCACTCAATATTAATAAATAACCAGAATAGAAGTTTAGAAAGCATATGAGGGCTAGGTGTGGCATGCATGAGAGACTGAGGCTTTTAGAATTTAATTAATTATAGTTTTTAACATGGAAGTATTTATTTGGACATGTTTAGATATCAACTCAAGAGAAGGAAAAAATGAGCCCAGTGGAAATCAGAGGGCATGAGTTATTACCCGAGGGACCAAAGTACCTAGAGTTTGAACTCAGACCTCTGTGATGTCTATGAAGCGGCAAAGAGGCAAACATTCATGGAAGAGAGTGAGTGAAGGGGTGGGCAGTCTGGTCTGGGTGTAATGGGGTGCAAGATAATGTAAATCCAGAAGGCTGGGGGAAGCTGGCTTTTCCCTTGCCCAACTCTTTGTGAGTCCAAGCAGATCTAGGGCACACTATGTAGACCAGGCAGTACCTAAACCCAGGGATCCTCTTCCTCAGTATCCTAAGCCCGAGGGTTGAACACGTAAGCACTAGACTAGGTTTGGATCTTCTTTTATTTAAAAGCCATTTTGCTCTGTTTGACTCTTCAATATATTATTTCTGAACATCTCTCTTGTGTTCTGTCTCATTTCTGATGCTGAACAGTTGAACTTTGTTGACCATGGCACAGCTCATACCAGCTTATAGCTAAGAATTTGAGTTTTCACTCCAAGTAGCTTATGGGGAGAGTTCCTTGAGAGGATTTCTACTGTGCCTCATTAACTTAAGGTGTCAGTTTATTCTCCTTGATAAACAAAGCTATGTACTTATCATTTTTGAGTCAACAGAAGCCAATGGTGTAATTTGTGTTAAAGTCTCTACTTTGAGTAACAAAAACCATCTGTATGAGGCACATAGAATTTTTTACTTCTTGGTATTAACTTATACAATAGATTAGAGTATCCTTGTTATAATACAAGACTGTCTATATCCGCACATTCTATTTCCATGAGCTTTTGCAGCGCTGATTTATGCAGCACTGTAGACATATAAAGAAGTAAATTATCTTTCATATTACAGGTAAATCATATTGACAACAGCAAAATGGCCTCTGTGTTTGTGTTTATAAAATGTGAATTGTTCTTAAGAGCTTTGTACATTTTTACCCATTTAGTTATTATAATGGTCTTTTGAAGTAGTATCTATTATTTTCTAATTCTCCAGAGGAAGAAATTTTAGGATTTGGTAATGTAATAATGTTTATCGATCATATAAATAATAATAATAAGTGGATTAGGAATTCAAATTCAGGCTCTGTGACTCTATGACACTGGAATTCTGTTAAATAGAGATTTTTAGAAATTTTCAGAACTCATAAAGTATACATCATTTTAAATAAAGCAGATTATCTATTAGTAGAATAATATATTATATAGTTTTGTTAACTTCCTACATACATAACCACTGCAAGAAAAGTGTAAGGAAAAACTATGAAGAAACAAGTCTGATGAATCACAGCAGCATCAACATGAAGACATACCTAAGTACTGCAAACATGTTTTCATCGTAGATGCTTATAAGTTAATTAGGTGGCAGATAAAATGATTGGCACAATATTTTGTTATTCACCCTATTTAGGTTTCAATTAATTATGGCAGATAGTTTTCAGTTTCCCTTTGCTGCTGCTCTGTAATTTGTAAATCGATGTTTTGTAAAGGAGTTTGCTTGATTGCTTCTTTTCAAGACACAGCACATTTGCTTTTATGGGGGAATTCATTACCTGCCTGGCGCGGTGCTGTGATTGTGGAGGGAGCACAGGTGTTTTGTCACAAGACTTTCTGCCCTCAAGGAGATTGGGGGTATGTTGAGGGAAGAATACAGTATTTACAGGGACGAATGAATTTGATAATCACAAAGTATGAAATATAGCCAAGCACGTTAGTCTTATAGGGAAATGTTTAATAGCACTCTAAGTGGAGGATGTGAGTTCTGTGTTATAGATATGAAGTGTGCTTACAGAGAAGCCCTTTCTTTATGTGAATCCAGAGAAGAGTGGCAGCTGAGAAAGGAGAGAGATTATTCTGAGGCTCATATAGTGCAGGTGCCCATGCATACCTGGGACCCTGTAACTCTCAGGAATGAGTATACACTCTCTAGAATGGAATAAATAGATTTTCTTATTAGAGTTTGAGTACAAGAGATGCTAGTTTGAATAATAGATTTTTTTTTTGTCGTTGTTTAAGCAATAATAGATATACCTGATTTTTCTGGTTTTGCATGTATGTGCATGTGTGGGCCAGAGGCCAATCTCACGCATCATTTCTCAGTAACTGTGTACCATAATTTTGAAAGAGAGCTTGACTAATGATTTACTCCCCCTAAAACATATTCTTTTCATTACTTTATTTCATCTCTGGTGTTGCGTTTAGCAGGAGCTTGAGGCTCAGCAGTTCAGCCAGGCTGGCTAGTGAGTCCCGAGCTTCTGATTGTCTCCACTTTCCCAGCACTCTTGAGTACAGACACTCACATCACCACAGCTGGATCCCCCTGCACCCGTGGGTTCTAGGGCTCCAGTTCAGAACGTTGTTTGAATGCAGGCTTGTTAAGTGCTTTGCCACCTCTCCAGCCTGATGTATCGTTTTGATTGCAGTGCTGATGAGGGAGATAATGATGATCTGCTACTTGCAAGGAATAAAACCTCACCAAGTATTTCATGATGTAGTTGGAACATACACAAACACACACACACACACACACACACACACACACACACACACACACACACACATGCACGCATGCACACGCACGATTTGAAATATATTAACAGTTAGGTTATTAAGTTTTCCTTATTGGTATAGACTACTAAATGTTTTCCCTCCTGTGGCATTTGTCTTTAAGTGGTGAATATAGTTGTATTTCATTTGGGATTATAACTGTGTAATACCACTTCATATTAGTTACAAGACTCATCGTTTACTTGAAGTTTATTTTGATATTTTTAAAGTTTTATTTCTTCCTTTACCTTTTAAAAAAAGTAAATCGTTAGTATGATGTGACTGGTTAAAGTCCCGATGTAATGTTGCTTTCTAAGATAAAATCTTTGGCTTCATTGTGTGGGGCATACATTTATTCTCAAAATGCTTCCTTCAGTCAGAATCCCTCAAATTATCCTGTCAAAAGAGATTGGAGTTTAGCAAAGGGTGGGAAAGAAAGAGAGGAGATTATTTTGAGCCCTGTGTAGGAGAGGAAGCCAAGGCATACCTTGGACTCTATGAATCACACTGATGGAGTCAACATTTTTCTACAGTGGGATAGATGGTTTATTATAACTGCTCAGTTTTGTGCTTTGGGGGTCCATTATGGGCTGTGGAGATTAGTGCCTTCTTAGGGAGTTCGGTACAACAGAACTTTACTTTTTACTCTACCAAGTGTCACTGGGAACTGAGTCTTCAAGCAGTTTTCCCACCTTCTCTCTAAAAAATAAGAAATGTATTCTCTACTTTATGAAGGTAATTTACTTTGGGAAAAGCTGGTGATTTTTCTTATAAGCCAAAACAATGGTCATAACTTCTTCCAACAGGAAGTGTTTTATATGTGCCTGAGCCTCAATCCGACCACCATTTGTGTGAAAACAACACCAAAGCCTATTAAAGTAGACACAGTTATTCCAACATCTCACAGTTATTTTAGCACAATTTAACAGGGCATTTTATTCCTTCATTAATTATTCTATAATATGGCCATTTAACTGCTCTTGTTAGGCTATTTTGTAGCTATTACATGCTGTATACTTTCAGGACTGCACTGGCAAAAGACCTTATATAGGATACTCTCTGTTTGTGATATTTAACTACTAATAAAAAAAAAGAAATAAACAAAAAGCTAAAGATGAAAGGAATCAATGAAAACAATGCATTTCAGTAGGAAGGATATGCAGGATTATTACACTATAAACAAGCAAGGCAGAACATGAGGTGGAGGATTTAATGTAACACAAACCAGCTGTAAGGCTGAATTAACTAGTTAATTCACCAGGCATTTATTGAGAAGTTACTAGATGCATTGTGCTCCACAATGGTAGTAAATTGGGCCATCTTCCACCAAGGACTTTAAATCTAATTTTAAAAAAACTCTCAAAATCATTTTGCTGAGTTGACAGTGTTATTACATGCTTTATTTTCTTGAAACTCTACCCCCCTTCGTCTTGAGTTTCAGACATTCAGATCCTTGGGATTTCTCTTAAGCACAGTTTTACTAAATTCAACCAGGGTCTAACTTAAGGTGTATTTATGAAGAGGCCTCCAACACATTGCTTCAATTGTCTGAACAGAGATATTTGGCTCTTAGGACAGGAGATGCATTTCCAGTGACTAGGCATCTGATGATTGCATAAACCCTTCTGCCTTGGACTCTACTCGCGCACACTGGTAGCCAGGTGCATCAGGGTGTGGTCTGGAAGAGAAGGGCCCTCCTTTTGTGTGCCTCTCTTATTCTCTTCTCTAGCCTGATCAAAGACATCAGTTCAGCAATTCTTCAGTTCTACCCAAAGTTCAGTTTTTCCTCTTTCCTGGTTCTTTATCTATCAGCATTAAAAGAATGGCACTGTTTCCTCAGCTCCACTAACTATATGTCCACTCACTCTGTCTGCAGATCCATTTCCTTCCTTCCGTTTACAGCTAAACTGCTTTGAAAGGACTGTGTACGAGTGCGGGCTCCGATTTCTTTTTTTCTCCTCTTCTATGAATGTACTGCGCATCAGCCTTTGGCCCTCAATCCTGCACTAAAACTCCTCAAGTTTACTAGCAACCCCACACTGCAAATCTTACTTTAGTCTTCCTCAGCAGCGTCTGGCACAATTGTTCTTCCCAACACCATAAGACTCAGCTTCACTTTTCTCAATTTCTTTTTAGGACAGCACATTTTTACAAATTATTTTCTCATTCTTCTCCTTTCCCCCTTGAAGTCCTTCTAGTTGTGTGGCACTTGTGTCTGCCAGGAGTCAACTTTGATATCCCTTTTCTTTGTTAGTGACTCTGGTGGAATCTCTTTTTGTGGCCCCAACCAGTCTTGTGAACACCACCCATGATCTGCTGATGCTGTTGCCTTCTAGATTTATGTCTCAGACTTCTTCCTCTCAAGTTTAACTTTTACTTCCTACCTGCCACCCCCACTGGGTGGCATAGGAGCAAAAGCAGAGCTAACATACAATACTGTTTTCTTTCTGCTGTCACAGATAACCATCACCATACATGCCTTCTGTTCTCCATGCTGCCCAGGCTGTTGCATGGGTATTTCTTCTCACCAGGAGGCAAGCAATCACCTCTGCAGTAGTAGCCTTCTCTAGGCTCAGCACCCTCCAAGGGCCTTCTAGTGTTTAACTGTCCTGAGGTTCCATCCACTTATGTTTCTGTACAGAATGCATTGCATGAATATGTTTGAGTTCTAGATAATGGTATAGAAATATGATAGGAGAAGAGAGGAGGACTGTTCTAATGCTATTTATTCTGGCTGGAGAAACTTAACAAGGCCTATCTGATTAAATCCCTTTGGGCTTCTATGTATGACATTCTTTCCTGCGTGTTATAGCAATAAACCTCTTCTGCATTACGGTCATGTTGTCCCTTAGAAGACAATGTTCAACACAGGGATTTTTTTTTTTTACCAAGACTGAAATGTTGGATAGGATTGCATTGTCTATGACTTGCTTTAGGAAAGGGAACTTCTAGTTGCTATGCCTGCCCTGGGAAGGGAATTATGAATGGGGAACCATGGAAACACACACAAAAACATACATACACACACACACACACACACACACACACACACACTAGTATTGCAGACACTTAGTGAGTATAAACAAATTAACATAATGTAAACCCCTGACTTCAAGCCACTCTGCAAACAACTAGGACCTATCTTTTATTCCCACTCATCTAAACTCAGTAAGTCCACGTGACTGCATATTTATAAGCTCTATAACCTGTTATTTTCTCACCATTTTCTTAGTTGCTCCTCTCCATCCAGGCTTCGTGTTCTTGAGCTTAGATCATGAATTTAACCCATGGGCCCCTAAGGCAGGGGGAGATTGTGAGTTAAGGCAAGCCTGGTCTACTTAGCGAGACTTTATCTCAAATGAAGAACCACCAGCAGAAGCAATGTTCAAACATGAATAAAATATTGTTAAATGATGTGAGAAGATGGTAGCTGAATGTATAGATAGCACTTGACTTATTGCTCACCTTAACCATTTTCAGCCTTAGGATGGTAAGAAAGGCATATGCTCCCAGCAGGAAGCCTCCTTTGAATGCTTATCTTTTCCTGGGCTAACAATACATGGGTTGATATTCTCAAGATTCTGGGAAGCAGTTCGGAGACACAGCTCCAGCCAGGCATGTAATCATGAGAGTGGACAACTGCTGTTCCCCTGTTCTGCAGGTTAGCAGTGGTAAATGCTCTTTGCATTTATGACAGGCTAATTGGGTTATAATCACATCCAAGGTTATAGAGCGTCTGTACAGATTTACCACAGTGGCAACGCCACTTGGCTGATCAACACCCCAGCGATTCACCTTGCTCAAAGAGTAGAGCCCAGCGTTCCCTTGGCCTGGAAGAGCTTTTATAACCTGGTCCCTCCCTGACACGCATGTCTTGACTCCTATTTCTCTGTAGCCCACAGTTTCTGTTTTTACCTTTCTAGTTTTGCTTTTTCCTCCAACACTCCAAACATTCTTCAACCCAAGGCCTTTGCCCTTGTTCTTCTTCCAGATTTGGAGATTTTTTTTTCCTACAGAAATGTACATGGATAGAGTACCTTCTCTTGCCATGAGACTTGATCCTCTCCTTTGTACGACCATGATGATCACTTCTCTTCCACACCGCAGCCCCTTTCACCAGCACTTTCTAACTTCACATAGCACATATTTTATTTGTGTATAATTCATTTTCTTTACTAAATTCATCCTATCTCTTCTTTCCTTCTCTCCTGGCATGAAGTCTTTATGAGAACAGGCTATTTTTAAAAAGTGTGTTCATTGATCTAACTCATTTGCCTAGAATGGTGCATTGTCCAAAGTAGGCATCAAATCAATGCCTATAAATAAGTGAGTAGATACCAACTTCTTTCCATCCATGAAAGAAAAGCTAACTCTTTGTCTTACAAACTAAATACAATATTTTTTTAGCTTAGTAAACACAGAAAAAAAAATAATATACCCTATAAAATACCCCTTTTGGTAAATATAAGCAGAAGATTCAACATGGCTTAGCTATAGTTATTTATCCACATAAATAAACTGTCAGCTTAAAATGGGTGAGTTCATGCCTGAGAAGTAATGCCCATTTGGTTTTATGATTATATTCTAATGGGAGAGATTAATAAAAAGCTGAGCTTTGAACTGGGGATGTTTTGTAATCTAAAATAAAATAATGATCTATTCATCCATCAACTTTCCCTCATTGTTCTTTGAAAAGAAGGTAGAACTTATTCATGGGCTTGTAAATATTTGTTGAGTGTCTATTATGTAGAAGCACCATTTTACTTGGTTCCGTAAAATTGCTATTAGTAGCTAACAAAGGAGACAGCAGTCTTCAATTAGGTTTACATATTAGTGAGGATAAAAGCAGATGTGTACATACATATTTATAGTTGTGGCTAGAAATTGATAACTGTGATAGAGGAAAAGGCCAGAGAAGAAAGTGTCTGATGTGTTGGTGTGAGAGGAGTTTTCTGTTTTCTGTAGGCAGATGACATTATACTTGCTGACATAATGTTTCCTAAAAAGAGGCAGCTTGAGGAGGAGCATGCCTGGCTTACTGGAGAGGTGAGAAGGAGGCCGGTGTGAATGAAGCATGGTGCTAAGGTTAGCATATGCTGACGGCTTTAAGGTAACCAGAACATCGATGAGCAAAGGGAGGCCATAACAAAATCCCACCGATTAGATGCCTCAATTAGTAGAAATCTATTTTTTAAGTGTTTCTACAACATGAATTTAAAAACAAGTTGCCAGTATGGATGTCTAAGCTCAGCTTGGGGCTCCCTTTCCGACTCACAGATGACTCCTTTCTTTTGATGTTTTCACACGGCCAAGAGAAGGCAAGGACTCATCATGTGGACCATACTCTCAAGACGTCATTTAAGTGTTATGCTCTCCCCGCACCCATTTCCAGCTGCCACCATATGGGCTTAGGCATTCAGTACAGGGGTGAGTGTGAACACACCCTGGATGGAGCAGCCTGGGATTGGGTGTAACACTGCTAGGCAATCACATTGGCTGGCTCATGCAGAAAAGACTGTTGGCAGGATGAGAGAAGCCCAGAGCCGAGTGAATGTGATGCATCAAACCGAGCAACAACCTTGTGTTGAATTAGACTACCAACAATGAAAATGGTAAGAAGTGAGCAGATTCCAGATACATTTTGAAAGAAGAACCAACAAACATTTCTGTATTATAATGGGACTTCAAACGAAATCTTAATGTTGGTTCCTTTCAAACTATAGTTTTGAAGAAATTGACGAGCTATTTGAACTATGAGGTACAGATAGACACACACACACACACACACACACACACACACACACACACACACACACTTTTTTTTCTGTGATGCTATAGGGGATAAGTCTTTTATGTTTCACTTCCTCGTTCTTGGCTCTTTGGAATAAGCATACCAAGATAAGTGATTTACATTTTCTGCATTTTCTTTCATTTTTTATAAAATATGTATTTTACTTTTAAGATTATGTACATATGTGTGGGTCTATGTGTGTGGTGTGTGTGGAGGCAGAGGTGTCAGAGCCCCTAGAGTTGGAGGTCCAGGTGATTGTGGACCGACCACCAGACTAAGGTGCTGGGATCACACTTCACCCTCTGCAAGAGCATCGCATGCTCTTAAATGCTGGGCCTTCCCTCCAGGCCTTATTTTCTGTATTTTCTAAACAGAGCCGCTGTACTCAGAACAAAATAATGGCTGTAATAAGACTCTTCTCGAAGTGAATTGTTTCCTTCACTGCCCATTGGTCAATCTGGAGTTAATTAGAGCCAAAATGAAATCCAAAGCCCTGGAGAAAGGGAGGAACATTTCATTAAAGTCTACAGGGGGATTACTGCTGACGGTAGCACTGCCAATCAGGCGATTTTCAGAGAAAGGTGACCATTCCCATAAACTTAACAGCAAAAATAGCTTGTATTGAGATCAGAGGGGTTTTCAAATTAGTTTCATTTCAAGGCGCTAAGCCTGAGAGGTTGTTATGTAAAATAGGGTTAAGCATCTAGGAAAGGACTGAAACAAAATTACAGAGACATAGTCAAAATATGTACTCCCTTTCCTTTCCTCTGCTCTCTGCTACTGTGCCAGGACCCTTCTGATATTTCCATGGTAAACATGCACAGTAATTACTTATTTCCCAGGTTTAGAGACTGGAGTGGTTATCATAATTAGGGCACCATCCTTTTAGCTTTTGCATTAAGGTCTTACAATCTTATTAAAAGTAGATGGAAAATTAATGAATGAATTTGTTTGTTTACCTTGTAGTGCTAGGGATAGAGCCTAGGACACTTTGTATGTTAAACAAGTGCCTTACCACTGCACCTCAAGCCTATGCTTTATTTTGTTGTTGTTTGTTTGTTTTTGTTTGCTCATTTTGAGACAAGAGCTCCTTATGTGGCTTAAGCTGTCCTGGAACCTAGTCTTCCAGCTTTAGTCACTTGAGGGTGGACTATTGATGGACACTATGCCTAGCTTACACTGTGGGATATATGCTTCTAGGCATATAGAGGAGGTGCTTTGAGATCCTGAGTAAGGACTCCTCATGCTATCAATTTGTTCACCAAGGCAGGTGAGTCCTCATCCGACTGTACTTTCCACTTGGGTGGGTGCTTGCAGATGACTGCCAGAAAGAAAAAAAGAAAACTTTGGGGAAAAATATAGCTCACATTCAGTATTGTAATCATTTTGAGAAAAAAAATTTAATATAAAAATCTTCTATTTTTAAAAGTTTTAAACTTTTGACTTTATCCACCACAACACCGGAAGATCTAAGAGCTCTACAGAAAGTTTCTGAGAGATTTCAAGTGGAAATGTCCTTGTCCCGATCTGTCTTTGTATTAGAAACCTTTTATCACTGTCTTTGAGAACTTTCATGTGCTACTTCCATACTTGTAAAATATACCAAGGAATAAGATAAAGCTTAACCTATCGAAAAAGCTGTAGCACACAGGCAGAGCAGATCCAATGTAGTACCTAAAAATGAAACAGCCAAAGCAATCCAGAAGTGTTTTAAAGGGCAATTTTGAGTGAGAGGGTGAGTCCCAAATGACTTTTTTTTTTCAGTTGGAGGAATTTTAATAGTTTATTACTTAGATTCATTCCTTATTGGATTTATTTATTTTCCTTGTAGGTTCTGTCTTTATACAATAAACTATTCATGAGTGACCCAGAGTGTGTCCTAAACAGTATAGAATGCTTTTTAGAGTTTAAATTGTTTAGCGATTCTTTTTATTTTACAGACTGAGAGATATTCACCGAGGTGTAAAGTAATTGGTAGTTGGTAACATTTAGGATCATTTGGCTTGAAGTACACCCTGTCAATTTTTATTAATATTAATAAAGTTACCTGGTATCTGGCATGAATCTTGATGAGCCAAATTCTGCTAGCGGGCAAAACCAACACTGCACATCTATAGCAAACGTTGCAGTGTAATTTCTTTTGGACTGTTCTATCTTCTCTCAGAGTTAGTGTGCTGAAGTTCTAAATCCCAGTGCAACTGTGTTCAGCATACCAGTGACTAAAAGGCAATTGGGAAGTAATTAAGGTTGAATAAGGTAATTTCATTATGTTCCTAACCTGATAGGATTAGTAGAATTGTAATAACAGTGAGGGAGGAATAATAAGAGGTCATTCTTCCTCTTTCTCGTATGTGATGACACATGTCGACAACCATTCAAGAAAAGACGTCACTAGTATGACTTCTAACTACCAGAACTGTGAGAACATACATGTTTAACTGATGTGGTCTTTGGTACTTTGTTCTAGCAGCCCAAGCTGGCAAACATATATGAGCTTGAGTCACTTTTTAGAAACTTTAATTTTATTAAAAAAAAAAAAAAAACCATTCACTTTACATTCCATTCATAGCCTCCTCCTGGTCCCACCCTCCTATGCTCCCTCCCTCTTCCCCTGCTATGCCCCTCCTCTAGTCCTCAGAGAAGAGGAGTCCTTCTCCCATATCAACTGACACCAGCCTACCAAGGCTCATCAGGACTTCATGTATTCTCTTCCTCTGTGGCCTGGTAAGGCACGCTGCCAGGGGGAAGTGGTCCAAGAGCAGGCAACAGAATCCAAGGCGGGGACAGGCCCTGCTCCTTTGACTAAGGGACCCTATGGAGACTGAGCTGCCTATGGACTGCATCTGAGCAGGGGGCCTAGATCCTTGCCATGTGTCCTCCTTGTTTATACCATTAATCCCAAGAGAGCTCCTGCAAGAACATCCAGCCTCCTGCCCAGGGCTCTTCCTCCCTGCCCCGCCCCCCCTCCCCTGGGCTTGAGTCATTTTTTAAGAACTGTTTGTTTATTTGGATTTATTCTAAGAGTTCCAATAAGGATAAGGCCAAAGTACTGGTGTGCCCACTTGAATTATTCATGCCTTTGTTGCATAGTTTTATTTTATCCAATTAGTTTGATCATTTAAAGAGAAATTATTGGCATACCTTTCTTAAATATCTGTTGTTCTTTATCAACTTTCTTCAGGAGTCATTAAAAATGTGACTAGGAAAAATTTCAGTCATCTAGACAATATACCATAGTTATTATTGTAGCAATCATCAAATTTTCTTTGTAAAGGGTTAGACAGGATCCATTTTCAGCTTTGGTAACTTGACAAAGTCAGTTTTAGCTACTGAACTATGTATTGTAACAAGGAAACTGCCTCAGATCACACACAAATGAATCAGTGTGGCTGTGTTCCAATAAAATTTTATTTACAAACATAGACAGCTGGCTGGTTCTGGCTGATGGGCTGTAGTTCACTCAACCTCAAATTACTCCATAAGTTCAGTTAATACAAAAACTACAAATCCCTAAGAGGCCCTCATTCTTAACTTACTTTTAACATTTTTTGGCATATCCTTCTGTGGTGTTTTGAATAGTTTTGGCCCCATAGACTCATGTATTTGAATGCTTGGGCCACAGGGAGTGTAACTAATAGGGAGTATGGCCTTGTTGGATTGGGTGTTGCCTTGTTGGAGTAGGTGTGGCCTTGTTGGAGTAGGTGTGGCCTTGTTGGAGTAGGTGTGGCCTTGTTGGGTTGAATGTGGCTTTCTTGGAGGAAGTGTGTCACTGAGGGGTGGGCTTTGAGGTTTCATATGCTCATGCTCCTCCCATTATGGAATAACACCCCCCTCCTGGCTGCCTTCAGATCAAGATGTACAACTCTGGGCTCCTCCAGCACAATGCATGTCTGCATGCTGCCTTGCTTCCTGCTATGACAAGGCATGAGCCTCTGAAACTGTAAGGCAGCCCCCATTAAATGCTTTCCTCATTAATAGTTGCCTTGGTCAATAAAAGCCAAAGTAAGACATTTTAGGGTTCAGTGGGTGTTACACATAACTAGTGCAGTTTTTCTATTGGAGGTACTCATTTACCCATCGTAAATATAGAGTTTGCACAATAGTGAAATTAACGTTTGTAGCAATGTTATGTTTTATACACTATTTATGAATGTGTTAAGTTATAATACCTATAGTTTATAATTATGTATTATATTTTTTACACAAAATCATTTACATATGATGGCACATATTTATTATTTTTATAATACACATTCACTTATGATTACATAGTCCCATGAAGACTTGTATTTTGATTTTCTCATATAATTTGTTCCATATTTTCACCTTATTTGAATAATGTCTGAAACTAATTTTTTTTCTGTCAGAACAAACACTTCCATTTTATCTACAGCCTCTCATGGTATATAAAGATAAAAAGGAAGGAAGTAGAGAGTAATGACTTTTCATAAAGACATTTAATCAGGACTCACTCCTCAACTCAGTATCTAGTAATAATATATGTTATTTTTATTTATTCAGTGTTTTTCTCCTCAAAGTTTTGAGTTTCCAAGGCACATGAATAGGTCATGACATCCAATTTCAGAGCATAGGCCTTGGGAAAGTGACCTACACAGTTGATAGCCCTCTGATGGTGATGATGGTGGTGGTGGTGGTAGTGTGTATGTGTGTGTGTGTATGTGTGTATGTGTGTCTGTGTGTGTGAGAGAGAGAGACTTGAGGGAGGAAAACGAGAATGTAAGCAGTTTCAGAGAACACACAACCTATCTCAGACTCTGTCACAGACTTAAATCTCACAAGTGGCAAAATTGAAGAACTGTTTCCACTGTGTCAGATTTTGTGTATCTGTTGTCAAACATACCAGTCACTAAAGACACGAGACAAAGAAACCCCACAAATAAATGATCACAAGAGAGAAAATCCGCTGATGCTCCTTCTTGGATGGAGGTTGATGTACTTTGATGGATATAGAGCTGTGTGAGAATTGACACAATGTTTTGTACTGAGCCAAGAGAGGGAATTGAGAATGCTGAGTTCAGATGTGAAGCATGTCACAAACATCACGGAGTCCTACCATTACTTCAGGGAAACGCCAAAGCTTGCTCTTAGCAAATCTTTTTTTCTTTTTACTGGAATCATAGCTATATGTCTCTATAACTCACTTGCATTTGCTTACTAAAATGTTCTTCTGAGAAAGAAAACCACCAAATTATACTTAGTTATTGCAAGTACAAGCCTAGTTCAGGTATTTCTTCCTGCATTGGGGTCAGCAATAGCTTAAGAAATGCAGTTTAGACAATGAATTGCATCTGTTTGTAGACTATAAAATAAGTTATTTTCAGGATTACTTTAATATGCTTAATTCAAATCTGATAATAGTCACCTGGGTCTCATAAATGGGACAAGGTAAATTTTGCTGAGCTCTCGAATTATAAATGCAGAGAAACTTGATTAGCAGTCCAGATAGCAATTTCTGAGGATTCCAGTTTCCATGGGATTTAAGGGGAATACAGAAAGCAGAAAGTATGCTTGGCATGACAAGTTGCTTAAGAGATTAGTACAAAGACGAAAACCATAATTACACTTATTAGCCTCCCCCCTAGAGACGATCAAGTGTTCAACCCCAGCAGCTCAGCAAGGCAATCGCAAGCATCCCAAGGCCTCGCTCAGCACTTTAAGACTTTTATGTACACGTGCGCACAGACATACACACAGAGATGCACAGCACATCTGTGCACACACACACACACATCTTACTTGAAAGACATATACATCTGCAATGTATATATTTATATGAGACACATACATTACATCTGCATATATATACACATATGTGTATATATGTGTATACCAAAGATATATACACAGGCATAAAATTTTTTTACAGTATCATTCGATGGCCTATAGTACTAGGAGGCAGGAGCAGATCACTTCAACTACAAGGAGGAAGCAGGCGCTTCATTTACATCCACTCAGGTAGAACCACTTTCAGAGGGCAGGACGAGAGTTAGCTGGAAATGAGCCTAAACAAGGATGGCATCTCACCCACTTTTTGGCTTGTTGGGAGTGGGGTATGGAAAAGATGGACCCTGTTGAGAGAACTATGGAGAAAGAAGTGTTTAGAAGGAAGAGCCAGGTTTTCTTAGAGTTTTTCAATACAGTACTTAGGAAGCAAATAAAGGGCATTGTGTGTGTGTGCGTGCATTTGGAGGTCGGAGTTTGATATTGGGTGTCTCTCATGATTGCTTTACAATTTATTTCCTGAGGCAGTGTTTCTTTCCAAACGCGGAGTTTGCTGATTCAGCTAGTATATCTAGCCAGGTGTCCCTGGGGATTCCTGTCTCTGTCCCCTGAGGCCTGGGGTCACAAGTGGGCCACCAGACCCACCTCACTTTTTGTGAATACTGAGGATCTTAAGTCTGGCCTTCACATTTGCAGGGCAAGCGCTTTATACATGGAGCCATCTCCTCAACCCTTAAAATAAAGTTTAATTGACAAAATGTATGCTCATCATGTACAGGACGCTACTTTGAAGTGTGTGTGTGGACTAATCGCATTGAGCCAGCTAATGTGCACTTGAGGCCGTGCTCTCAGCTTTTGTGGTGAGAACACAAAACCTATTCTCAGTGATTTCTAAAGTTACAGCATATCACCATTTTATATATATATATTTCCAACGTGACCTTTTATAGCTTTTGAGCACTAATGTGACAAACACCCTCTAGGTGAAGATTTACTCACATCCCCGAGGCACTGACTTTGTACTTCCGCCATCATTTTAGCTTACTTCAGTACTGACAGTGATGTTCCGTCCCTCACTCTTGGGAGACCCAACCTCCTCATTTCTATGGACCCTTTTCATTGCCCCATCTTCACATTTACATTCCAAGCCTCTCACCTTTCTCCTTTGCTACAATAACTCCCCGCTCCTCCTCTCTGGGATCCCAATCTACTAATACTTGACATGCTCGCAGCCCTTCCTTTCACGCCCTCCATGTTCTCAGCCATATAACCTGCCATTGCGTCATTCCTTGGCTCTGCCTCTTTCTCTTGTCCCTGATCGCTGGCATCTCCTTTGGATAATCCCCCTTATTAAGCCTCACTTTACGCCTTTTCTGTGTCTGAAGTGACTTTGTCATGGCATTCACTTTACACTCTATGACCATAGAGTTTCGTGAGTCCCCAGTAAGTTACCATCCTACACGCCTGCGGTCATTCACTTTTCTCTTATTCTCCAAGACAGTAATCTCACATCTCTGTCCATCTCAAACCGCTAGCGTACCTATCTTCTCTTTAGCAATGGGTTGCTATTGCACTTTTAAAATGAGCAACCCTGAAATTCCTTTTCTCTTCCACTCGCATCGCATGCGCCCTATGTCTCACGGTGATTCATCACCCCGAAGCTTTGGCCCAGCTGTATGAGCCCGGCTCCTCGGGAACTTGTCTTAATCTTATCCCCTGACTGCTTTCAGGACTTCTCTTGAGAAATTATCCCATGCCACAAATCAGAGTTTTTCAACCTGTCATTTTAGACAGAGAAGACTTAGCATGCCTTATCTCAAACAAATACTTCATAATTTCCACAGACACGGAACTAGTTCAGATTTCAGCATTTTTGTCCGTTGCTAATTTCTTTAGAGCTGTGGATCTCAAGCTGTGAGTTGCAACACCTCTGTGGGGGTCAAATAATGCTTTCAGAGGGGTCACCTAAGACCATCAGAAAACACAGATATTTACATCATGATTCATAACAGTAGCAATATTGCAGTTAAGAAGTAGCAATGAAAATAATCTTATGGTCAGGGCTTACCAGGACATGAGGAACTGCATTAAATGGTTACAGAGTTGGGAAGGCTGAGAAACACTGTTTTAGCCTGTCTTCTACCTCTCATTGTATGCATGTACGATCTGACAGGATGATAATACAAGCTTCTTCCTCCTTTTCTGGGTGTTTTTCTCCTGAGTTATCATTATTTTCTCAGTGTTGATGCATTTTCCACTCCAAGAATAGAATCCTTGGAATTCTTTTCTCCCTAACTTTCTCATACTATGGCTTTGGTATATCTAACTCTACTGTACTGGTGTCATTGCATCTAAATACCATTTATCATCAATAATTTTTCTTAACAGTGTTTACATTTTTAATTAAAGTATAATTATATGATTTCTTTCCTTTTCCTTCCTCCCACCCCTCTCATGTGACTCTACCTTACTCCCTCTCACATCCATGGCCACCTTTTCATTAATTATTATTGTCATTATATGTTTATGTTGTCACACACATGCACACACGTACACATACACACAGCCTTTAGAGTCTTTTTAGTTTTTCTTGCCTGTATATGATTTTAGGACTGGCCACTTGTTAGTGGGTAACTGATTAGGGGCCACATGATTTCCCTTGTCTCTCAGTTGTTCGTTTCCTGCAGTTCTTTGTTGGTATGTGGGGCCCTAAGGGATTTCCATCTTCCACAATAGCATGTTATTGCTGTTCTCATCATTCGAGTCTGGTTTCCATACCTGTGCTGTTGCTGTATTGCAGGTGCAGTCTCCTGGTCATTTGCAGTAGACACAAACTCACAGTAGACTTCTACATTTTTTCCAGGCCCCTCTTCCATAATGTTCCCTGAACCTTAGATACCACATTTGTGTCGTAGATGTATCAGCTGGGGCTGGGCACTCCATGATCACCTGTTCTCTGTATTTTGAACAACTGTGAACTCTGTGATAGTCACCTTCTGCAAAGGGGGGCTTCGCTGATGAAGGGTGAGAGCTACACTTGTCTGTGTATATAAGAACAAGTAACTTAGGATGTAGTTAGGAAGTATCCTGATCTGGTGAAGTGGCAGCAGTAGGTCCGCCTCTGTGATCCATGCCTTCACTAGTTCAGACAAACTCAAGTTCACAGAAGGGGATTCCACTTTCAACATTTGAACAAGCAGCATCTCCAGGATCTGGATGCCTCAAGTTAAAATAAGATCCAGCCTTGAGTATTTTCTTCTTCAACACTTTTTTTTTTTTTTTTTTTTTTTTGTAGTTCAATAACAAGTCCTAGGCGTCTACTTTTCAAATGCATCCCATGTGTACTTTTCCTATTGCCTATGATTTGCCATTATGGCTGCAACAAACTACTATAGGCAGGGTGGCCAAACCGATAGAAGTACCTCATGGAGACCAAGTTCTGTATCACATGTTGGTAGAGTTTGAGGTTTTTGTGGGCTGTGAGGTAGACTCTGCTCCACACATTTTTCATGGTTTCTGAAAGTTTAGATGTCTCTTAGGTTGTAGAACACTAATCTCTTCCATTATTTTTATGTGACATTTTCCTCACATACATAGTCTTAGTTCATTGTTGGTGATGGGTTCACATTTCCCATTTTTCTAAACACACATACAGTGTGTATACTTATAAAGACACCAGATTGATTAAGGTCACACTGATAGGCACTACAGTGTAGAATTTCACCATCTTTCCAGACCCCACAACTCAGTACATAGGACCATCCCATTTCAGTCTCCGTGAGGCTGCACTGCTTATGTAATAATCCCATTAGAATTCTCCGTCCGCACACTTTGCATCTTCTGCATCCTGTACTCAGACTTTGTTAAGTAAATGGCCCGACTCTGCCTTCAGGGTGAAGGTGGAATGGCCAGTTGTAAGCTAGTGAGTGCTTCCTCACTAACCTTGTGCTGGATCCCGCTTCATTAAGTATCCACTTGTCACTCTCTCATTAGGGGGTTTTGAGATACGATCACATATCATTTCCCCAGGAAAAAAAATATAGTTTCTGATTGTTGCCGGGGAGGCCGAAGCGGGTGTTACTTAATGACCTCAGACTCACGATGCTCATGCATGCACCCACCAGCCTCTTCCGGAAAGAGATAGTCTGATGACATGGAATGCGGTCTGACTAGCCTTTTGCTTTGTTGTGAGAGCACAAAGGACAGTTCTAAGAAGAGCTGACAACTAAGCTTGGTCCCACAGGACAAAGGTGGATGCAGAGGATATTGAGAGAGACAAAACATGAGCAGACTGGAGTATTCTGCTTTATCTTTTGAGATTCTAACGTACCTTGCAGTTTTGCTATGTACCAAACACCATTTTATATATTTTGCCTTTATGTTTATTTATATTAATTTCATTTTGGTCTCACAGAAATCCACTAAGTCAACTCAATGTTTTCCATGTTTTTTTCAAAGAGGAAGCAGGATCTGAAATTTTAAAATTTGTCCATGGTTTCTGGTTTCTGGGATTCAGTTTCTGGTTGGACTGACTTTTAACATACATACATACATGCCCTGAGTGACAGATGGACTCCAAAAGCAAGGGACTAGAGTTGGTTACCCAGGATCTGTATTAGATACAGAGGCAGCCCAAGCTTGGTCCAAAGGCAGAAGAGTTTGAAAGTAAAGGTTAACCCAGGGTCTGGAATGAAGTTGACATCAAAATATAGTTAGGGGTCCAGACAAACTCCTACATGATGAAGAGTCAACAAAACAAAACAAAACAAAACAACGACAGCAACAACATTCAGCAGGGTAGAAACCAGTTTCAGATAGGACCATAGCTACTTGGTATAGGGCATGTTAGATACGTCACTGTTGAAGATTATTTTATCAGGTATTTCTGATTTTGACTATGGAGAGAAAGAAATGTACGAAGGAAAGAAAGTTGACTTAGACTGATCTGTACTCTCCACAAGTAACAAGAAACCACACAAATACATACATGTGTTTCTATGCTATCAGTACTCAGCCAGTTGTAGCAGTTTGAACACATTAGCTGGTTAGTGTCTGCCACTGCATAGTTATGTGACCATCAAGGCCTTTATCTTTTCAAAGCCTCTACTTCCTTGTATTTAAAATGAAGATTCCAACAGGGCCTACAGTATCTGTACACCAGTGATCAACTTTTATCAGCTGCTTTCTTGTTGTTATGAGAGCCTGGAAGAAACAATAGAAGGCAGGGAGATATTTATTTCTACACAAAGTTATTAAGTGTTCAGGTCACAGTAGGGAAGCCATGGCAGAGCTACCCTGGTCATACCCTGGTGATCCAGGGCACAGAGAGAAAGGCCAATGTAAACACTTTACTTTTTCCTTTTCCCTCTTTCATTCATCCCGGCTGCCAACCATAGGATGCCTTTACAGACGTAACTAAGGTGTACCTTAATCTCAAAGGTGATTGGTGATTCTACAACCAGTTGACACCTAGATTAACCATCGTACTAGTGTACAGTGACATTACAATTAAGAGTAGTTAGTAGCTTTGGTTGATGATGACAAAGTCTTCAAGGAGATCCTAAAGAAGCATACAGGTGCAGTAAAAAATGAGAGTACAATTGTCTTTTATTTAGTGATCAGTAGGTTTAATGCATGTGAAAGGGAGATTTAGTAGGATTCTAGTCTAATCCTTAAGGTAGCATAGGGGGTGACAAGATGTCTTACCAACCATGGTAACCTGATTTCCATCTCTGGAACCCATATAATAATGTGAAAAGAAAAACAGCTTCGCACACCTATCTTCAGACCTCCACATGTGTGCTATGGACCATTCACCCACACATACATCATGCACAAACAAAAATAATAAATAATAAGAGGAAGAATTATGGAAATGGGGATAATTATTTATGGATATAGCTTGTAGAGAACCAGCCAAAGAAAAGAAAAATATGCCACGTAGTAGGTGTGATTTAGAGTGTGAACATCTTCATGGAAGAAATTGCCATTGATATTTATCTATTGTATTATAAAGTATTATATTGTACATCTTGGCTGTTTTAAGTGATGTTGAGCTCTATAGCACACTACTATCGTGACTATATTTGAAGTGTTGTGAGTCTCTTCAGTGGTTCTCCACTGTAATTTCAATGTGATTCTAGCTGTACTTCAGAGCCTCCAGTCTCTAATACTTGGCTAATTCCTAATTATAGTTTTTTTTTTTTTTTTCCAAAATTGTCACTTACGGTTAATATGTCTTATGACCTGCGTGGTATTCTCATTTCTTCTACCTAAAGCTTTCTTTAATGTGTGCTCCCCAAGTACTTTGATCACAGAAGTGAACTTGAAAACAAATAAATAACCATTTGGATCATTCCAAAAGATTTTAGGGAGATTGGATTAAAGCCTCACATAAAGTCCTGTGAGATGGTTTGAAAAGGGTGAATGCTTGGTTGGTGGAAAGAAAGCCGCAACATTTTCATGAGGAGGATTAGATTTGCTAGTGAGTTGGCAGCTTTACATGCACGGGGATGGTCCAGAGCACAAGATTCCGGGGTGTAAGTGTCAAATAGATGGCCAGTGTCTGTTTTCAGTTCATGCCACTCTTCCCTTTGCACCCACCTTTTCTTTGTAGGACTTGTCAACCAAAACAGCTCCTTTTCTGAGTCACTAATTCCATTCAGTGACAAATAACCCTTTGCCACTGGCCAGCAGTATTCTGCTTCCCTGGCTCCACCAGAAAGCTGCAGCTGAAACAGCAGCTTAAGTCAGTTGGCTGTTTTACTAGAAAGTGCTTAGGGATGCAGGGCTCTGGGGCTTTTATATAAAATAATGTGTTATTACTTCAAATACTGTGTTTACAGAGCTCACGCTGCTAAGGATTAAGGGAATGTGCCATGACAAATCTGATTCTGGGCAGGACTGCCTTCTCAAGTGGAACTCTTGATTTATGGGAATTAGGCTCCTTGCTCATGTTGTATAGCATTCTGTGTAGCATCAGCTGATGATTGTTTCCTTGAGACTTCCTGTGGCAGTCTGACAAGGTCTTGGGAGGAATCTCTGGGCTTGATGTATCACTGCATCAAAACTGAGGTCAGGAAAGATATTTGGAGTTCTCCTCATGTAAAAGGCGCAAGGCTTTTAGAGAAATAGGGGTTTCGTGAAAGATGTCGGGTATCTTACTAGGGATTTGGTGAAGGTATACCCACATACTTTACGTGGAAGGTATTTTCTGATACTCACTGAAACTTCTCTTTGTATCATTCGGATAATCTTACTTTAAAAGAAAGCTTTATAGATCCCCTCCCACATGCTTTTCCTTGTGAGCTACATAATTATTGTCTTTGTTTTACTTCTAGAATTTGGATGTTGTAAAAGTTGGCATTTATAACATATAATTTTGCCTTCATCTTTAAATACTCTCTGTTAAATCAGTTGTGTAAGTAGGCTATAACGTTCTTGCCATACACATACAAATTACAAATAAAGGAATGGTTAAAGTTTTTTTTTTTTTTTTACAAACTTTCATAATTTGTTTGATTATCATAAACATGCATTTGTTTGACAAGGCATTAAAACAACAATCAAAGGTCAGAATAGGACAACTATTCCTCAGAATTTATAGAATTCCAAGATATTCCGTGACTCTTGGGGCATTCTCCATGACAAATACCTTGAGGAAGATGCTGGAGGATGAGTTGTAGTGACATTGTTGTCATAGAGATTTTGACCAATTGGGAGTCCTCATTTACCCTTTCTTTGCAGGGGGGAAAAGAGGGGTGTTCTCTTCTCTCCCCTCAAAGCCAGGCCGATTTAGTTACATTTTAAAAATGTGTTTTCCATAGTGGGAAACCATAGAGGATTCATGTGTGAGAAGATCAAGGCAGGCATCAGACTGAAATCTGACAGCTGGCTGATGAGGCTGGATGTGCACTAAAGGGCTGAGAGACTGTCCCTTGAAAAAGTTGGTGGGTTTTGATTGGATTTTACTTCCAGAGTCAGAGCAAGAGATGGGGAGCCTTTCCCAAGCACTGGGCATGGTCTGCACAGGAGAGAACAGATGTGGTCTCATCTGGGGCATCGCAAATTATCACTCATAGAATATATAGCATCTTGTAAGGGTATTATTCAGACAAACTTTCATATTGGAATAAAATACCTGGAAATGTCATGTAACAGAAAAATACATACATTTTTACAATATTTTTTCTATTAAAAATTACAATATATAATTTCCTTTCCCTTTATGCCTCTAAAACTCCATGTATTCCCTTCCTCTTTCTCTCAAATTCATGACCTCTATTAAAAATTTTAAATATATATGTACATGTACATAAACATATATACATATATTCATACGTATATATTATGCCTAACTGTATAAATACAGTACTCCTAAGTATATAATCCTAAGCACATAAATGCAATTTGTTCTGTCTGTATAATATAACCTTTATGTGGATGATCTTGGGGTTGACCCACTTAATATTGGATAACGAATTTGGGAAAGCCTTCCCTGGAAAAGACTGTTTGTCATCTTCTCTGGATCCCCCCGTTGCCTGCAGTTCTGTGTCTAGGATTGAGGAGATATCTGCCAAAGAACTTCCATACCTAAGAACATTGTGGGACAGGGACCAGAAAGATTTTAAGAGCCGTGGGATCAGGGTGTTTGCTGTGAGGTTGTGTCTCCTAGTAATGTCAGAAGCTACACCCATGAAGCCCAACCTATAACATGACTGTCTAAACATGATCTACTAAGAACAAGAGCCCTAGACATGCCAAAGTGCGCGAGAGGACGCCACGAGGCGTCAACTCTAATATACATGTCTAATTGGAATTAGAGAATAATAGAATAAGAGAGGAAGGTTGGGAAAGTAATTGCAGAACATACCAGCTGAAAATTATTGCTAATGACACGAAGTATTGTGGGTTGAAAGTGCTCAGCAAATCCTGGTCGGTTAAAAAAAAAAAAAAAAAAAAAAAGCTCCTTGCATGTATTATAGTCAAACTGCACTGCAATAAATACAAGAAGCTTAGAGAAAACAATAACAATAACAACAACAAGACCTTCACAGTAACAATAGAGTCTAAAGAAAGTGGGATGATGTCACTATTGTGGCGAGTGGACAATACTAAGAATACACGTCAGTATCTCTAAAGAGTGCGCGTAAATAAAAGTCAGCTCTCCAGGGAAATGCAGAGATTTTCATCAGATACTATCAGATATTAACTGGTATAAACACCAGGCCTGGTAGAGTAGGTATGAATAACCCAGGCTTTCTGGTGTCTTCTTTTAGCAATCACATGTCCTGATGACGTCAGATTTAACCGTATCACTTTTTCCTCCAACACAGTGTGAGTAGACTGTTGCAAAAACGCTTCTGGGTAATTTAGAAACTAATGTTGGGAACCAAGGCTTCCACTTCAGCCTTGATACTGAACTGAGCAGAATGTGGTGCCACATAGCTGTAGCTGGTCCATTGTGGATGTAAAAAATGAAGGAAAACCAAACTTAGATACTGTTGCCAGGAACAACTTTGAACTTGACTCTTGTAGCACGGTTTGAACAGATGTCATTCAGGATAAAGGACAGTGATCTCAGATGGAGGTTTGGAATGTAGGAAGATTTAAAAGAAAAAATACCTTTCAATCTGTAGGCATAGCTAGATTAATATTAGCACTTGAGATCTATGTGAAATTTAATATAAAGTAAATAGCAGTGACAATACATACATTGCAGAAGACATGAAGGCGAAGAGCTTGAAGGTCCCAGTACATTAGTGTTAGAGGATTAAGAGCTATTTGAAGTTAAAAAAATAGATAACAGCAGAGCTGAAACCTAGTTTTCAGAAAAGAATAATAAAACTCATCAATATCTGCTGAAGTAGTAATAAGTAAGAATAACTTAGAGATTTCAAAAACCGCTGCAATTCAAATCTCAAAATGAGCATGAGAGCTTGTTTACTATTTCATTGCCAGTGCTTTGACATCTTAGCTGAGTGTACACACTTCTACAATACAGTTATAGCAATGTTGATAAAGCCAAAATGCATTATATGAATGTGTGAAATTCTCAAATAATAAAAAGAGGTTATAAAAATGGAGAAAAGATGTATAACTGGTTTATATCAATCAAAAAATTGAATATTGAAAAATTTCACAAAGAAAACTATGAGTTTAGTTTTATTTTAAAATTGTATTATATCTGCCAAACTATGAAGCACATTAATACATATTTTAGAATGGGAATGGAAAATAAGGAAAAGTTCTCAGTTTATCTACAAGTCAGAATAATTATCAGATTATGTTATTACATGGAAAATATAAAAGGTGAAAATTGCAATGATAGCCATGAACTTAAGTGTGAGAAAACGAAATTTTAAAGTGCAGAAATGATAAAAACACACTGCAAAATTGTTTATTGCGAAGTTGTGAAATTAGCTAAGTGTTTGATTATCAGTCAAGCCTGTACTAAAATGCAAAAAAGAAACTAGCGGATGTCCTTTAAATGCATGCAAGAAAACATTTAGTCAAAACTAACATCTAATTCACATAAATATTCCTTGCAAAAAAGGATAGACACCTCTTCCAAGATAAAAGATTCTTTCTAACTATACACTAGAAATCTGGCTTAGGGCACAGCAAACATTTCTCTGTTGATTGAGATTCTGTGATCTCATGGTACTGGCTGCTGCCCGCCACTGCTGTTCAACATCACACAGAAGGCTAAGAGAGAGAAGTAAGGCAGGCAAGGAGACAAAGATGAAAATTGAAAACAAGGTGCAAAATTGCCACTGCTCAGAGGTGACATGATTCTGTCTGGCTGATCAACATCTTTCAAGTTGCTGTGTGTAGACCTGGGTGGCAAGAAGGAAAGTGCTGATGACAAAAAAAAAAAAAAAAAAAAAAGCATTTGGGGCCAAATTAGAAAGCTGCAGTGTGAAGTATGCATGCGTATCTGGAACTCAGAAGACAATGACTTTGTTAATGACCCAGCTGGATGTGACAGCAACAGGTGATGAGGATTGTGAGAGGTTGCTCAAGCTGTGTGGCCTGGGGAGGAATGCTGTCCTCCTGTGCAATTATGCTTCTTGGTGTGGTAATGTGTGCATTGCGGTGGGTGACTTTGCATCGCTTTATACAGGGAAGACATGAATGATGGCATAGCTTTTATTAGGATTGTAACAAATCTGAACTCACATTAAACCGGGATATTTTTTATAGGCAGTAATAAAACTGGCCCAGACACACCTCTGGATAAGTTTGAAGGACTATTGGAGAAAAGCAGTAGTATCTACATGTGTTGGTAGTAACCCAATATTAGTTATTTGCCACTGAAGTGTTTATTTGCATAGAATTAGAAGGAGAAAGGAAGAAAGATTAAAAAGGCATTCTTAGATTTTAGTTTTAAACAATGCATTTAAAAAGGCAAAGAGTTTCTCGATAATCATTTTGTCTTGGAGCCTACAATTAAGCGCAGAGTATGGTGCTTTGTTAAGGTCAAGAATAAAGTGGCTTAATTTGCAATTATGAAAACAATAGGGACCAGCATCTTGGCAATAAGACAGCCAGCAAGATAACCTACAAGCAATGGCCAGGTGTCCAACTGTGCTTCCTTAAGCCTTTAATATATAGATGTTCATTTTGGTAAAGAAATGGGAATGTATTTCTTAATCTACATCTAGTATCTTCTGGGATAGAGGTGGGGGGAGGGAGAACATAATTTATTCATTCACTGCTCTCCAGTGATCTCTTTACATACATTAAAACATTTAATCATTATAACAGTCCATGAAGGCAGAATTCACATGCTTTTATTATTAATGTGGAAACAGACCGGGACAATTCATATCAGTTGTCTAAAGTCACACCATTGGAAAAGATGTGGATAAAGGGTTGCATTTACTTGTATTTGCTCTGGTCTAAGGGTGTAGCAGCTGCCTCTGTTGCAGGGCTTGCATTGGTTGTCAGCTGTGCGTCTGTTTCAGTACTTTCATGCTATAGTCTTCCCTACCAAATTATACAAGTTAGATCTCTGCCTGTGATCCATCTTCTCACTTGGGAAACATTTCTTTTTTCTTTTTTTTTTATTAATTTATTCTTGTTACATCTCAATGTTTATCCCATCCCTTGTATCCTCCCATTCCTCCCCCCACCCCATGACTGTTCCTGAGGGGGATTACCTCCCCCTATATATTCTCATAGGGTATCAAGTCTCTTCTTCGCTACCTGCTGTCCTTCCTCTGAGTGCCACCAGGTCTCCCCCTCCAGGGGACATGGTCAAATGTGAGGCCCCATAGTACGTGAGAAAGTCATATCACACTCTCCACTCAACTGTGGAGAATATTCTGACCATTGGCTAGATCTGGGAAGGGGTTTAAAGTTTACCTCCTGTATTGTCCTTGGCTGGTGCCTTAGTTTGAGCGGGACCCCTGGGCCCAAATCTGCCTATCATAATGTTCTACTTGTAGATTTCTAGGACCCTCTGTATCCTTTTATTTTGCTATAGCTTATTAATTTATTGTTTAGTTGCTAGTTGGTTTTTTTGTTTGTTTGTTTGTTTTTTTGCCACTAACCTATAAATGGCAGATGCAGCAACCACCATGAAGCTGGAAAGTGCCTTTGGTAGTCTAGGTTTGACCTGTGTTTTCTCAGTAGTCATGTAATCAGAATTGGTGGGAGCTCAACCTTGGTGAAGATTAAGGATTAGACTCTAGAAAATACCACATTAGCTCTGGTTTATTTGATCTCTCTGGTTTTCTTTTATGTTCTGTGCATCTAGGATAAATTAAGATGCCTCTGAATCTCTGTAAAGAAACTGCCTTGCATGCCCGGGTTACTATGAGCAACTAATTCTATGTATTCTATGTATAATAGTGATTGTTTTGAATTTGACATATTTTCTTCAAGAGGAAATATTGTATTGTGGGTGACAGGGAGTACTTGGATCATGTTCATCACTGGATTTTATTTATATTAAGTTTCTGTGATAAATTTTACAGTTGCTTCCAAAATTCATTGGACTATAGCTTTTTTTTTTTTTTTTTTTTTCTATTTGACACACATGTTTTATACTGTTATCCTGGCTTAATTCCTAAGTTGCTTAGGTAAGTCAAATCCTCCTGTATCTAACCACCTAACTTAGGCGTGTATCACTTTAGGTCATGGACAAGGATTAGATAGATCTAGAGACAGAACCATGAATATTAATGATATATTTTATATCATTTAAGAATACTGGGAAAGTAGTGATTGTTTCAATGCCTTAGAAAGTTTTTTGCATATGTTAATTATTTACCAAATTTAGTAGAAAAGCATGTATTTTGTATGTATAAATTATCTGTAAGTGTAAGCTATCCTTTCAGCCCATCACATGGGCAAAACCCAGGAAGTGAATCTTTAAGCTGTGTTTTAGTCAGAGAGCCAGGAATCCAAAGAAGACAGTAGATCTAGCATCCTGAAGACATCTTTTACATCTTAAACTTCTTGTGCCAGCAGATAATATAATAATAAAAACAAAAGTGGTCAATCATGTAAAAATGTAGTCTTACGGTGTTGGTGTTTTTCTTTTCTTTCCTTTTCTTTCTTTATAGTTTTTAAAAGTTATTTTTAATCTATATATTCATTTTTATATCCCAATCATAGCCCCCTCCCTCCTCTCCTACTGGCCCCATCATACCATCATCTTCCTCCATCCACCCTCTGCTTGTTCTCAGAAAAGGGAAGCCCCTCATACCAATCTACCTCAGCACATCAAGTAGCATCAGGACTAAGCTCCTCCTTATCCACTGAGGCCAGACAGGGCAGCCCAGTTAGGGTGAAGTGATCAAAAGCAGGCAACAGAGTCCATGTCGTAGACAGCCCAACTCAGCTTACTAGGAGACCCACATGAAGATCAAACTGCCCATCACTTTTCGTATGTGTAGGGGGACTAAGCCTAGTCTACGCATGCTCTTTGGTTAGTGCTTCTGTCTCTGTAAGCCCCCATGGGTCTATGTCAGTTAACTCTCTTGGTCTTCTTGCAGCATTCTTGTCCCCTCAGCCTCTTTCTCTCCTTCCTGCCCACTCTTCCAGGACTGCCAGACTGCCTAATGTTTGGCTGTGAGTCTCAGCATCTGATTTGATCAGCTGCTGCTGCTGGTGGTGGTGGTGGTGGGGCTTTCAGAGAATGATTGAGTTAGGCTTCTGTCTGTAAGCATAGCAGAGTATCACTACTAGAGTCATATGGAGTGGATCTCAGGTTGGGCCAGGCATTGGTTTCACATTCGCTCAGTCTCTATTCTTGTCTTCGTCTCTGCACATGGTGTAGGTAGGATAAATTTTGGGTCAAAGGTTTTGTAGGTGGGGTTGGCACTCCTTTCCCATCACTATAGGCCCTGCAAAGCTAGAAGGTGCCCTCCCCAGTCTCCATTTCTCCTTCTGCAAGGAGTCTCAGCTAAAGACATCCCCATACCCTCCCTGTAGCCTACCATATTGCAAGTCTTCAGCTTGTCTCAGTGATGCCCCTGCCTTTGGTTTCTCTTTTCTCTCCAGGCCCTCAAACCTCCCCTCCTAAGTTTCTCCACATCTGATCCTCACCCTCACCCCCTTTTTTCTCTTCCCACATCCTTTTCTATCCAGTTCCCTTTCTATTTCCTCTTCCACTGTCTATTCTATTTGTCCATCTGAATGAGATTCATGGAGGGTCTCCCTTGGGCCCGGGTGTTTTTCTTCCTTTATTGTCCTCTCTGTAACTGGCAGTGGTGGTGGTTGTTGTGGTGCTGGTGCTGGTGGTGCTCACAAATCCTAAGGCTATCGAGTCTTCCATTCCTCCACAGTCAGTCACTTGAATGACATCCAGACTAAAGATTAACTCAGAACAATTAGTATTGTGTGCAAATAAATTTCTTTCTACAGAACAAAATACAAACATGTTCTTATAGAATAGGTAATACCTCTATCAGAATTAGAAACTTAATTTAAACACTATTATTATAGCTATTTCAAAACTTATTCTGATGAGTACGTCTCAAATAATTCCTTCTTGAGAGCCACAGATTATCTAACAAGTTCCCAGTGGCAGGTGGAGGAAACTTTCCTTCTAGTTTACTGGTCATAGGAGTCTAGATAACTTCCCAGACAACAGGGACTATTGTGTGTTGCCTTTAGTTGCCTTCAAGAACTTGAAAGTAAGATCCTATTGGTAAAGACACCATGTATTTCAGATACAGGGTTAAGAGGAATTGAACTAGAACTGACATAGAAGCTTCCTCCTGAAGTATTTAAAAGTTCTATGCAAGCTGCAAGGGTAGAAAAGTCATCAATAGTTCTACCTGGCTGTAAAGTCTACGAATCATAGCAAGGACCGGCAGAGCAAGAGATCTCCAATAGTGCACTTTATCTTGAGGATAACCAACAGCTGTCTACTTGCACTGGAGACTTGGTCAATGCAAGGTAAATTATGCCTCTTCCTGAAAACCTAGCCAAATACCCGTGAATGGTGAGATCATGGATCCTAGATGAGTCTCTATTCCTGCTTCTATATTAAACTGCATTCTAACTACTTACCCTTATGCCAACAGAGAAGTGTAACTCTTGCCCCTCCTTAGAGGAACTTCTTTTCCCAGCAGAGACCATTACAGAAAGACACAACTGGTCAAAATACAGAAAACAGCTGGTGTCAGGTAGGCAGTCAAGACATTACAAAGCAACCCTACACATGGTGCTCCGGGAATATCACAAAGAGAAAGGTCAGAGGGCCTGGGTATCTGCCACGGCATAGTATCTTCTGTAAACAACAGGGAAGCTACATACATGAAATCTTGACAATATAGTTGCTTAAACCAAAGCAGCACGATTAACACCAGTTAACATGGCAACATGGATGGAGAAACCCTACAAGGCCTTACCCCTAGATGATTAGTGACAAGTAATTAATGGCTTCTGAGAGAAGGAGATTTGGTCTTTTCCAGGAATGTACTCCCTGCTGGGTTATCTAATCCCAAATGGTCAGTCTTAAACACATAGAGATTTGAGCAACCCTCAGTTGCATATATATTAAAGAAGAGGAGGCCATGAATTTGAGAGGGAGATTGGGGAGACACATGTATAAATTATTTGGAATAAAATAACATAAAATAAAGAGCTTGAACAATGGCTCAGTGGCTAAGAGCACTGGATGCTCTCCTGGAGGAGCCTGGTTCCATCTCCAGCACTGTAGCAGCTAACTCTGCAACTCCAATCCCAAGAGATCCAATGCCTTCTTCTGTCCTCCTGAGACACTGCACACACATGGTATACAGACATATATGAAGGCAAACATTCACATGCAAAATACCATTACTACCACCACTACTATTAACATAGTAATATATTTTAAGTAAAAATAATTTCTGTTTGCATCAAGTCATGTTATTAAAAAATAATTGCCAGTCAATATTTTGTTCAATATTTTGAACCATGTATATATGAGTAAGGATAGTTCTCAGTTGTAGCTTTTAATTTCCATATTTATTTGGCCATAATTCAAAGTTTTCATTACTAGAAGGTTTCTCTTTTTATATTGCACTTTAGTGGCAGTGTATGGTAAATATTTTCACGGGCTCATTGAAAATCACGTGATATATAGTAGAATGACATATATTTATTTTTTAAGGTAAATGCATGCCTAAAATATTTAGAAGCTGTAATTTGCATACAAAGTACATCTTATATAGTTTTCATTTCTGATGACAACATTGTCCTCAGTCACAAAATGTTAGTAAAACAGATTTTGAAAAAACATTCCCTTCAGAATGATGAAATGACTTCTCCATCTTTTGAGGCCAAATGAGGAGTGACACTAGAGCACTGTTCATCTCAGGTGCTTCACAAGCACTGTCTCATTACTCCTCACACCAATAAGTGGAAAACATTATTGTTGCAGTATTTCAGGAGAGAAAAGGAAACTCTTCAGAGGTTTTGGTTTTCAAACCACATATAAAGTCAGAGATCAAGCCGATACTAGAACTATTGTGATTCTGCTGCTAAAGAGCATTGCTGTGTCATGTGCATGTTGGTGCTAAAGAAGAGATGCCTGGACAGTAGGATCTGCTTTTCTTTTTTTAAGTTATCAAGGAAACTTAGAGATAATAATAATGACAGACAGTTATTTTTGAGAGATAGACTAAGTCGAAGTACTAGTGTTTTGACAATTCTGGCCAAGAATATACCAAATTATGGAAAGAAAAGGAAGTGATATAATTCCAGTACAAAATATCCATGCCAATAAGAGTTACTCAGAGATGATATTGTTTTGATATAGACTTAAGAATGAATATATCGACACAGAAAAATAGAAACTGGCTCCTAGCAAGACTTTGAACTTATAATAATTTTTTAAGGAAGTCAATATGTGTTTTTAGGAATTTCATGGATGATCTTTTAAAGATGTAAAGGACGTGTAATGAGGATGGTGAGAGATGGAAGGCTAGAGGTGACCATAGAAGTAGCATATAACAATTGCTAAAGACTTTGAGCAGACAAATCATGAGCTATATACCCTAACACTATATACTCTTTTTATTTCCATTTATTTTAAAGAGGAGATCATTGAACTTCATAGAGGGTAAGCATGCTACCTAGGCTTACACTATTGAAAAAGAAGGAGATACTCCTATATAAACTAGATTGCAAATATAAGACACAAGATAAGGGAAAGATTATGTTGAAAGATAAAAATCATAAAGTAAGCATTTTTTAACTAGTAAAAGAAAGAATGTGGACATAACTTACATTTAAAACAGATGGAAAGTCAACAAGAACTCCCCCAGTTTAATTTTCTTTTTTTTTTTTCCTATGTGAAAGAAAATAATAATCAGAAAAAGCTACTTATAAAGAAAAAGAAAGGTTCAGGTTTTGGGAGGCTATAGGACACAATTATTCCAGACAGAATTAAACTTGACAGCCATGGGTCATGATAGAAAGTACATGGGTTTTGTGAATAGCCATATGAAGGTTGAAATCTGGGCTTTTGACACTTTTATCTTTAGACTTTGTGTGAAACATTAAACCTTCTGTGTCTCAGTGCCCTCACTTGGTGGATTAGATATATTTTCAGCGATATGAGAAACATGTGTTAATTCTGATTATGAAAAAATATATTGGCTTATGAGATCATAGAGCTTGAACAGTCATTTGATCTGCCCCCTGTGAGATGGTGTCTTAGTCACTGTTCTGTTGCTGTGATGAAACACCATCACCAAGGCAATTTATAAAAGGGGACATTGAGTTAGGGCCTTGCATGCAGTTACAGGGAGTTAGTCCGCAACCATCATGGAAGAAAGCATGGCAGTAGGGAGGCATGTGCTGGCACAATAGCCGAGAGCTTCTATCTTATTGGCAAGATGGAGGCAGAAGGAGTGTGGCTGAGCCTGGTGTGGCTTTTTGAAACCTCAAAGCCCACCCTCAGTGACACACCTCCAACAAAGCCACACCTCGTAATTCTTCCACCTGCTAGGTACTAAGCAGTCCAATATATGAGCCTATGAGTGGGGG